>NC_048315.1:4639635-4822854 GCF_013100865.1 Trachemys scripta elegans | reverse complement strand
TCTAAGGCCTGGTCTACACTAGGCGTTTATGTCGAAGTTAGCGCCATTACATCGAATTAACCCTGCACCCGTCCACACTGCGATGCTATTTAGTTCGACATAGAGGTCTCTTTAATTCGACTTCTGTACTCCTCCCCGACGAGGGGAGTAGTGCTAAATTCGACATGGCCATGTCGAATTAGGCTAGGTGTGGATGGAAATCGACGCTAATAGCTCCGGGAGCTATCCCACAGTGCACCACTCTGTTGACGCTCTGGACAGCAGTACGAGCTCGGATGCTCTGACCAGCCACACAGGAAAAGCCCCGGGAAAATTTGAATTTGAATTCCTTTTCCTGTCTGGCCAGTTTGAATCTCATTTCCTGTCTGGACATCGTGGCGATCACAGCAGCACTGGCAACGATGCAGAGCTCTCCAGCAGTGATGGCCGTGCAGTCTGTGAATAGAAAGAGGGCCCCAGCATGGACTGATCGGGAAGTATTGGATCTCATCGCTGTGTGGGGCGATGAGTCCGTGCTTTCTGAGCTGCGCTCCAAGAAACGGAATGCAAAGATCTATGAGAAGATCTCTAAAGACATGGCAGAGAGAGGATACAGCCGGGATGTAACGCAGTGCCGCGTGAAAATCAAGGAGCTGAGACAAGGCTACCAGAAGACCAAAGAGGCAAACGGACGCTCCGGATCCCATCCCCAGACATCCCGTTTCTATGAGGCACTGCATTCCATCCTCGGTGCGGCCGCCACCACTACCCCACCACTGACCGTGGACTCTGAGGATGGGATATTGTCCACGGCCGGTTCCTCGCACATGTTAGCGGACGGGGAAGATGAGGAAGGAGATAAGGAGGACGAGGCAGTCGGCAGCGCTCACAACGCTGATTTCCCCGACAGCCAGGATCTCTTCATCACCCTTACAGAGATCCCCTACCAACCCTCCCCAGCCGTTACCCCGGACACAGAATCTGGTGAAGGATCATCCAGTAAGTGTTGTAAACATCTAAACATTTATTTTTAACAGAACAGGAATATTAACAATTAAAAGAATGGGTTGTTCATGATTAGTTTGCCCTAGGCACTTAACGGTTCAGTCATGGGCAGTGCAAGTTTTGAAAAAAAATCTAGCAATGTCCGGTTTTCCGTGATTGTCCTGCCCAAGCCGCTCTACTGTTTAGTCCCTGCTACTGCAGCTAGAGTAAGATGCGGTCTATATGTGCAGGGATAGAGCAGTAATCCTCCCGGGACATCTCGATGAAGCTCTCCTGGAGGTAATTGGAAAGCCGTTGCATGAGGTTCCTGGGGAGAGCGGCCTTATTGGGTCCTCCGAAGTACGACACGTTGCCGCGCCACGAGACTAGCAAGTACTCGGGAATCATTGCTCTGCACAGCAGGGCGGCATACGGCCCTGGTCTTTGGAGGCTTTCCCGGAGCATTCTCTCTCTCTCGCTGTCAGAGATCCTCATCAGGGTGATGTCGCCCATGGTGACCTGCTTTGAATTAGGTAGGGGAATGTTAGTGTTGGGACTGCTTGCTCGTTCCTTTACAGAACTGTAACCGCTGGTTTGCAGCCACGCGGTGGAGGCGGGAGAGGGGCTGCCGAAAGGGATCGTTCCTGGGGACAGCCGCGAGGGGGTGGGACAGGGGCAGAGTTCCTGCTTGCCGGATTGCTGGCAGCAGGTACTGACATTGCTTTAAATGTGAAATGAGGCCAGTGGTAATATAAAAGTTTTAAACTGCCACAAGTCTACGGCTTACCATGTCTGCCTGCAACAGAAATTCCGTTGTGCTGCCCCGCTTCTCAAATGTGCTGTGGAAGACCCCAGGCACTGAATGCGAAGGCCGAGAATTCGACCTTGTGCTGAGTGCGCATGTGATAGGTGCTGTGCATGGTCTTGTTCACAGAGAAAGACTATGTTCTTTGTTCACAACTACATTTATCTTTCTGAGGAATTCACTCCCTTTTTCCCATTCCCACAGCCACATCTGCGACTGTCTCACAACCTAGCCTGGCATCACACTCCCAGAGGCTAGCGAAGATTAGGCATAGGAAGAAGAGGACACGGGAGGACATGTTCTCTGAACTTATGGCCTGTTCCCAAGCCCAGGCAGCACAGCAGACCCAGTGGCGGGAGAAATTGACCCAAATGCAGCAAGCAAACATGGATCGGGAGGAGAGGTGGCGGCAGGAAGACCAGCAGGCGACTCAAACGCTGCTTGGACTACTGAGGGAGCAAACAGACACGCTCCGGCGCCTTGTGGATGTTCTGCAGGAACGGAGGCAGGAGGACAGAGCCCCGCTGCAGTCCATCTCTAACCGCCCTCCCCCGCCACCAAGTCCCATACCCACCTCACCCAAAGTGCAAAGAAGGAGAGGCGGCAGAGTCCCTGCTAACTCTCACTCCACCCCTGCAGAGAGCTCTAGTAGCAGAAGGCTCTCATTCCCCAAAACTTGAAAAGTTCTTTCCTTCCCGCCTGACACAAGCCCCCGTCCAAGTTTCACCTCCCAGTTCCATGTGTAGTTGATAATAAAAAATACGTTCATGTTAACTACTGTTTCAATCATGTTCTTTTGGAGGAGGAGGGGAAAGGGGGTTGGTAATTGGACAGGACAGTCACCTTTGGCAGGGTACATAGGCGGGGGCAGGCACAGCAGCAGGGCACATACACAGTGCAGTGATGCAGTGACTAGTTACCCTGGTTAGTCTGGGAGGTTGTTTTCATGTTATGTGGTGGGGGGTGGGTTGCTCTGTGACTTTGTGGCGGGGGAGGGCAGTTACAGATCTTAAGCGGCAGTCCTTATGCAGGATCACAGAGCCATGCAGCAGGGGATCTGTAATCGTCCTCCCCCTGCCACAAAGTCACATAGCCCCCCCATACACACAGTCCCGATCAGGAGGGGTGACAGGCTCCGTTGAAACAACCATCCCACCGCAGCGGAGCCCGTCAATCCTTGAGTTTAGAAGCTTCATTCGCGTCACTACACTACACCCGCTCCGCACCACAGTCTGCGTCCCAGTTTTAAAAAATTCCCGCGAAAACAGTATTAAAAAAAACGGTGTGCATTAACAAAGTAGAACTATTTTTATTTCGAAACGTGTGTTGGAAGGGGGTGAAGGGGGTATGTAACTGGGTAGGATAGTCAACATTAACTGGGTAAAGAAAGGGGGGCAGGTTCAGCTTCTCTGTACACAAACTTAAAAGTCACAGGTTACCCTGCTCACTCAGGAACTTTGCTTTCAAAGCCTCCCGGATGCACAGCGCTTCCCGCAGGTCTCTTCTAATCGCCCGGCTGTCTGGCTGAGCGTAATCAGCAGCCAGGCTATTTTCATCAACCTCCCACCCCGCCATAAAGGTCTCCCCCTTGCTCTCACAGAGATTGTGGAGCACACAGCAAGCTGCTATAACAATGGGGATATTGGTTTCGCTGAGATCACAGCGAGTCATCAAGCTTCTCCATCTCCCCTTGAGACGGCCAAAAGCACACTCCACCACCATTCTGCACTTGCTCAGCCGGTAGTTGAAGAGTTCTTTTTCAGTGTCCAGGGCGCCAGTATAGGGCTTCATGAGCCAGGGCATTAGCGGGTAGGCTGGGTCCCCGAGGATGACTATAGGCATCTCCACATCCCCAACAGTTATTTTGTGGTCCGGGAAGTAAATACCTTGTTGCAGCCGTCTAAACAGACCAGAGTTCCTGAAAACACGAGCGTCATGAACCTTGCCCGGCCATCCCACGTAGATGTTGGTAAAACGTCCCCTGTGGTCCACCAGTGCTTGCAGCACCATGGAAAAATAGCCCTTTCGGTTAATGTACTGGGTGGCTTGGTGGTCCGGTGCCAGAATAGGGATGTGAGTTCCATCTATGGCCCCACCGCAGTTTGGGAATCCCATCGCTGCGAAGCCATCTATGATCGCCTCCACGTTTCCCAGGGTCACTACCTTTGGCAGCAGTACATCAACGATTGCCTTGGCTACTTGCATCACAACAACCCCCACGGTAGATTTGCCCACCCCGAACTGGTTCGCGACTGACCGGTAGCTGTCTGGCGTTGCAAGCTTCCAGAGGGCTATGGCCACTCGCTTCTGTACACTCAGTGCAGCTCGCAACCGGGTGTCATTGCGCTTCAGGGCAGGGGACAGCAACTCACAAAGTTCCAGGAAAGTTCCCTTCCGCATGCGAAAGTTTCGCAGCCACTGGGATTCATCCCAGACCTGCAGCACTATGCGGTCCCACCACTCAGTGCTTGTTTCCCGTGCCCAGAATCGCCGTTCCACGGCATCAACATGACCCATTGCCATCGTGATGTCCTCGGCGCTGGGTCCCCTGCTTTCTGAGAGGTCTGTGCTACTCTCAGACTTCAGGACATCACCGCGGTGCCGTAGCCTCCTCGCCTGACTTTTCTGCATCTGCCTCAGGGAAAGGTGTATGATAAGCTGCGAGGCGTTGAGAGCGGCCACAACTGCAGCGATGGTCGCAGCGTGCTCCATGCTCGCAGTGCTGTGGCATCCGCGCTGTCAATGACTGGAAAAGTGCGCGAACTGATTTCCCGCCGGCGCTTTCAGGGAGGGAGGGCGGGAGTGATGGACGGATGACGACAGTTACCCAAAAGCACCCTCGACACATTTTGTTACCCAGAAGGCATTGCCGGCTACACCCAGAATTCCAATGGGCAGAGGGGACTGCGGGAACTGTGGGATAGCTGACCACAGTGCACTGCTTCGAATGTCGACGCTTTCACCGTTAGTGTGGACTCACAAAGTCGAATTACTGTCCTTAGTGTGGACACAGACGTTCGACTTTGCAATATCGATTCCAAAAATTCGATGCAAGTAAATTCGAACTACTCTCGTAGTGTAGACAAGGCCTAAGGTGCCACAAGTACTCCTGTTCTTTTTGCGGATACAGACTAACACGGCTGCTACTTTGAAACCTGTCATTGTGTAAATTGTATTTCTTCCTTGCCAGGTAAGAGGTCATATAATTCAGCAGGACCCTAGAGTACACTGGAATGTACAAATCTGTTTTCATTTCCAAGCTGAAGGAAATGCAATCCACATACAATTTAACAAGAGAAAAATAAATTGAGTCTTAAAATTTGTCAGTGTTAATAATCCCAGATGTTATTAATGGCACATGGATATAATACATGAATGTATTCTGACACTCATTTTAAATAAAAACATTTTCACACCCTTCAAAATCAGTTGCTGCTGCTAAAGATATACTCAAAATTGTAATATCTACCCAGGACATATGTCATATAGTAGAATGTTAACATGCTTGGGAAAGCTACTACTGTCTTCAGAAGTTGCAATTAAAAAAAAAAAAATTACAGTGGTACTTATGTTCTGTTTTCTAGAGACATGACCACTGTTGTGGTGGTATGACTAGTAGCCTAATAACCTTCATGTCCTTTTAAAGATCTTGAGTGGGATTTTCAAAAGTGCTTAAGTGATTAGGAGTGCAAGTCCTATTGACTCCTGATGGGCCTTGTGCTTGCTTCTAAGTTACTTAAACACTTGTGAAAATCCCAACTTCTGATTTTAATGCTACTTTCTTCAACTCTACTAATATGTTTTCTCCTCAGTGAATTAGTACCAGCCTATGACTCAACCACCTTTGTCTTGGAAAACTTCAGGTAGGAATGTGTCCTAAGAAATTACCATGAATGTCAAGGAGTATGTTTCTCATTTGTTCTTTTATTAGGTTTTAAACCATTGAATAGACCTATTGAAAACCACAAGATACCTGTGTGCAAGTGTGAGGAACTGAATCACATCTCTTGACTTTTGTCTCCAGTAGTGAACAGAAAAAGTAGCTACCAATTCAATAAACTGACTGCTAAAAAAAAAAAATTCCATGCTGAAGGAAAATGATTTCTCTCTAATCACCCCACAAGTTTAAAAAAATCTGCAAGGAACATTTACATGATCTCTACACTTAAAATTCTGCTCAGCTTGCAAGTTTTGCAACTTTCTAGATCTGATTTTTTTTTTTTTTTTTTTTTTTTTTTTTGGTAATACAACCATTAAATAATTAATTTAGAATACTTTGATTAAATTAGAAGTAATATTTGAGGCTAGAACTTTATAGTCCAATTTCCTGTGAATTCTGACTTATTTTAGTGAAGATTGGAAGTAGATTGAAAGAAGTTGCAAACACCCTTATACTTCTCACTCTCCTCTGGCTTTTCCCCCCTCACAATAAAAGCATGCTTTAATCTCTCCCATTGTAAAATCCCATCCTTTACTCCACTTGCCTCTCCAACTACCACCCCTTTTATCTCTAAGATCACTGTATGCTCTGTTTACAATTGCTGTCTGCAGTTTCTCTTCTCAGACCAGTTTATTCCCATCTATGTCATCTCTCGTTCACTATCGAGGTTGACTCCTGCCTCTGTATTGGCCCACGAAGCCAGCCTCCATCACTCAACTTGTTTTCATATTCAAACAAGCCTGTTTGTGCTGTCTCCCATCCTGCTCCTCATGCTTGGGAGAAGCTGCCTATAAGCATCTGTAAAACTAATGCATTATCCTCCTTCAAAACTCATTTTCTATGATGTCTACAAGAAATTTGACAATGGCTAGATTATTGGTGTGCTGAGATCACTGCCGATCATGCTGACCAGTGTTGTCTCATTGTTTCCTTGTTCTCCCCTGTCTGTATTCACCTGTTGTCTCTTGTCTTATACTTAGATTATAAGCTCTTTGTGTCAGGGACCATTTTTGCTTTGTGTTGCTACAGTGCCTAGCACAGTGGGGTCCTAATCTTTGACTAGAGTTCCTAGGTGCTATGGTAACACAAATAATTAACCATTGAGGACAAAGAAATAATACCAAGGTATCTAGACAGGTTGGAAACATGGCTAGTAGAAGATTTAAGGACAATTGCTGTTAATACATTTGTGGGGAAGTGGGGTAGGAGGGCAAACTTAAAACAAATGTTCATTGGGGACAATGTCGGGGAGAAAATTGGGAAGCAATAATGGCTGAAAGATATAAGGATGATAGTGGATCTGTACCATAGGAAGGAAAAATAATCATGCACTTTTATCCTGCACATGATGGATCAGAGAGAGAAATTCCTCTCTCTATGGCTCCTGTGTGACTGCACCAGGGTTATGGTTATGAGCATTGCGTCACCAGAAAAGTATTGCCTAACGAGCTCAGATAAGAGCACCAAAATGAAGGGGTGGATGCGAATGGGTGGAGGAGATGATTTCTTAAAAGGAAAGATTGAGTTAACTATATGTAGCCTGGTTAGTAGATATCTGGGTAGTGGGGAAAGAACAAAAGTCTACATCTCTGCTGCTTATGCTCTTTATATATTTGGAGTGGCATTATTAGTGTGGTATGATATAACACTAAGTAATGGGATAGTATGTAGAGGAAATTGGGATAAGTATCAGAAGAACTTTGCTAATAATGAGATATTAGGCAGTGGAATAGCCCCAAGGGATGTTGTGGCAGTCTGACTGCTTGGAAAATTTAAAACTTTTTTTTTAAAGGATAATAGGGAACAATAGGCCCCATGGAAATAGATTAGATGAAGCAATGGTTCCTTTTCATCTCTAACTGCTGTGATAGCTTCAAAACATGCTACTGAACTTTATGTGGTGCAACAAAATCGATAGTTCTAACATGTAAATCAAATGCTATTTATTCTCTGTCGCCTCCCCACATAGGGGTGTGCTCCATCTCACTGTTGAATATTCATCCCTTCTTTCAACAGCACTTTGCGCCAACGGGCGGATCCTGTGTACAGTCCACCTCTTCAAGTGTCAGGGCTTTGCTGGCGACTAAAGGTTTATCCAGTGAGTTTGTATACTCTTAAAAATATTTTTCCTAACAAAAATTTATCCACGGGTATAAATACACTAGGTAGCGAGCTAGCTTAGACCCCAGTCGTGCAAACTCTTAAGCACATACGTATCACTGCTCATGTAGACAGGTAATCTTACTTCAGTCATTTCCTAGCTTTTGAGTATTTGACTTCGCAACTTTAATATTCTTTTAAGGTAGTTTTGTGTGTGCATGTGTGATTTCCTAGTTTTAAAAAAATGAAACAAATTTCATCAAGTGATGTCATATAGACACCATATGACTTATCAGCAGACCTCTGTCACTGGAGCTAATGGAGTGATTGATAATAATAGTCAGTTGCCATCCCCTATGGAAGGCAGTGTGGCCTAGAGCACTAGACTGGGACTTAGCAGAATCCAGATTTTCTACCAGCTCTGCCACTGGTCTGCTGGGTGACTTTGAGAAGTGACTTCTCTTCTCTGTGTCTGTCTCCCCATCTGTAAAATGGGGATAATGATATTGACCTCCTTTTGTAAAACAATTTGAGACCTACTGATGAAAAATACTGTATAAGAACTAGATACTGTTATGTGGACTACACTAGAGGGGGATGACACACACTTTCCCATTGGATTTCACAGATACTTGCTGACAGAAGAGGAATGGGGAAAATCAGGAAGCTTGGGTTCCATTCCAGGCTCCTAAGAGTGTACTCTAGTGGGCAAAAACTTCTGCCAGTCTTCCCCAAGCTTGTCCCCTCTAACCTTTCCCTGTACCAGTCCTGGCTCTGTCTCATTCTTTTTGCGTACCCAGACCACTGTCTGCTACTTGGGCTTCTCATCTAAATCCCAGGCTTCTTGCCTAACCAGTCTCAGTTGCCCCCTCTCACTTCTTCATCCAGTCTGTCTCTTCCCAGTGTCTTCATTCTCCCTACTTGGACTCCTTTTCCAATCTGTCTCCCATCCACAGCTCCTTTCCTTTCTCTCTTTGCCCAGAGAGTCCTAGGTCTCCTTCTATACCCCAACTTCTTGTCAGAGCATCTCTCCAGCTCTTTCACAGTTTCCTTGCCCAGCTCATTCTGGTTTCCCCCCCCCCCCCCCAACTGTTCGTTTTTTCTCTTCCCTCCTCATCCCTCCAGTCTTACCAAGCTCCTTGTCCCAGTCTACTGCTTTCCCTGCCCCTCAGTTAATCTCTTGTCTCCTCTGCATTCAAGTCAGGTGCCTTCTGCCTCCGCTCTACCTTGGTCCAGCAGGGGGGTCATTTAGAGGAGAGGAGACCGGCTCCCTGCTCTCACTTAAAGCCTAGCTCCTCCCTGGCTCAAAGTATCCACGATCAGCAATTGTAGGGGGAAGTTGCTCTGTGAGGATGGCACATGTGCAGTCTGAGCACTAGGAGCTCTGAGAGGCTCAAGCATGCTTAGTAAAGAAGTTTCTACTGAATGTGTGCAAACTAGTATTTCAAAGGGGCAGATTTTCACGGGGATGGGAAAAGGCGTATCCCTGACACACAAGCCAGGCCTGCCAAATTTCAAGACTCTGGTCCACATCATGGGTCACTAGAGCTGTTCAAAGAAAAGGTCTCCACAATTTAATGTGGTCAAAGCGTGTTTTTTCCTTAACCTAATTCTCAGAAATGACTGAAATTTTCTAGTAAAATTCAGCCTGAGGCAAATGGAAAACTTCAGCCAAATTGTTAAAGTTTGGCAAAGTTATAATAAGCAACAGAAAACAGGGTTTTACAGTGAGAAGTATTGTGCAGCCTTAATAGGCGTTGCTACCTGTTGCACCTATAATATATATGTGCTTAATTGTTTGCAGGATTGGGGCCTAAACTAATTTACTACTTCTTGTATTTATAACCATACATAGCTGGGTCTGTGTGTGCGCACTCATCCATTACCTGAAACCGTTTTGGGAAGTTGGGAGGAGGAAAGGGTTTTGTTTTCTGAGAGGAATTTCTCTTGTACAGAGTCTGATATCCATCACTGAAATAGAAGAAATATCCAATGTGAATGACATTTCTTACGAAATCTCATTGAAGTGCAGCATTGAGACCACCGAGACATTGGTTCTGCATGAATGTTGGAACATGAACCACTAAGTTTTGCCTTTCTCCAATCCTCCAGTTTGGTCAGTGCTTTGAGGCAGCTCTGGGTACTATTTAAACTGTGCATGAAGTAAAAAATCTCTTATAGTTTACTGTTTTGAATACAGCAACAGCTATATCTTAAAGTCAGGGTCAACTCTGTACGTGACATTGTCAAAAGGTATAAAAATACTATTTTTAAACAGTGGTATGTTATGACACAATGTCAAAACCCAGGGAACTCAAGATAAGATTAACACTTCATCTTTGGTTTACACCATTGAGGGAGAAGGCTCTGCCATACTACTGATTTTGTTGTAATCTCAGTGCTACTTAACATAACTCTTTAATGAATCTTAGTTTTCAGTATACAGATTAGAAAACATAACTTGATTTTGCTTCAGCTCCCAACATAAAAGGGTTTGGAATTCTGCTCTATAGTATTTCAGATAACTGGATATTTAATATAAAAAGTCCTCATTAAATTTTGTGAGAGAGGAAAAAGGGTTGTAATATTCTCAAGCTTAAAAATCTACCAATCATTTTTATTGCCCTCCTTATACACACATTTAATATGAAAAATCAGTTCTATAGCACTTGCCAAAATATTTCTGTTTACACTTGTTTGAACTACTGAAATGCAAGAAGAACAGGAATTGTAACTTTCAAGTTTTCTGTTGTGAGATACAGCCTAGCACCCAGATACTACAGTCATATGCACACTTTCTAAATGTGTGTTGATTTCTACCTCAATTCATGCTACGGTAGCTGTTTTTAGTCATGGCATGGTTTAAGTCCATTTCATATGTTACTGTTCTGACTGAGGCTGCAGGAAATTGTGTATTGGAATTCTGAATTTATTTTCTACAATAACAGATGCTTTTAATAATTTAACCTCCTTATTTCTTTTTAAGGATGGAAATGGAGTTGTGCGTGGTTACTACTTGTCTGTGTTTCTGGAGCTCTCAGCTGGATTGCCAGAAACATCCAAGTAAGGAAATGTCTGTTTACACCTCTTTTATGCCTCTCACCCAAGGAGTTTAAAGAGCTTTACAAAAGTGTATTCAGCCTCATGGCTCTGCTAGGACCTGATCCAAAGCTCACTGAAGCAGATGAAGATTCCTATTGACTTCACCGGGCTTTGGATCAGGCCCCTCGTCCCATTTTACAAGTAGATAAGATGAGGCACAGAGGTTAAGTGGGTCTGCAGAAAGCGACAAACAAGTCAGCAACAGAGCTGTCAAGAGAACCCAGGTCTCAACTTCCAGTCCTGTGCTTGGTTAGCTAGAGCACTCTGACTCTAAGGCAAAGAGTTCAGCTGAGAGAGATGCTATAAAATGACCATTGTACAGTACTTTAGCCCTCAGATAAATCAAAATCATGTTATAACTGCCAATATTATAACCTTGCCCCTTACAGTCCACAGTTGCTCCAAAAAATGTTATTTATGTGCCTGGCTCCAAAATATGTCTAAATTTCTCAAGACTCTCTTTAGTGTAACAGGACACTTTCTGCAGCATTTAACTTCTCGGAATATTTTCTGGTTCTGTTTAAAACTTAGAATGTAACTGCTGACTGGAGGTATAGAGGCAGTTTTAGCTGCTGGAGGAGCAGGAACTTGTGGGACAGAATCTCTGCTTAAAATTCCTTTGCCTATGAAAGACTAACTTGCCTGGCTTAGAAAGCACAATTTGATAGCTGAGTGAAATACTCTGATTGAGGAGAGGTAAGAATTGAAACTAAGTAACGTGCTGGGCCTGCTCTGGAGGGATATGTTAATAGTGATTTTGGAAGGGATTTCAGACCGACAACTGAGTGGAGAGCTTTTCAGGTGAGGAAGAGGAGTTCAAGCATAATTTTGGGTTTGAGGTCCTCGAGTCCTAAGGAGAGGATTCTAGGCCTAATTGGAGAGAGGCTTTTCATAAAATGGTGGAGTGGAGCATTCATGCTGGCACGTGAGACTGAAACAAGAGATACTGGCCGATGTTAGCAGACTTTAAATAAGCAAAACGTAATGCAAGCTTTTAAAAATTCCTTGCCTTCCACACATCCGGAACAATAAGATGTATTACGGGATGGGGCTTGCCTCTTCACATTAAGACCACTTTATAACACTTAGTACTAGAGCGGGGTGGGCAAACTTTTTGGCCTGAGGGCCGCATTGGGTTTCTGAAATTGTATGGAGGGCCAGTTAGGGGAAGGGGTCGTGGGCCCCTTCCAACCCGCCCCCTGTTCCCTGACTGCCCCTCTGGGACCCCTGCCCCATCCACCCCCTACCCCGCTCCCTGACCGCTTCTGGAACCCCCACCCCTGACTTCCCCCCACCACCCCATCCAACCCCTCCTCTCATTCCTGACGGCCCCCCTGGGACTCCTGCCCCATCCAACCACCCCTTCTCCCTGTCCCCTCACTGCCCCTGACTGCCCCATCCAACCCCTCCTCTCATTCCTGACTGCCCCCTCCCCAGGACCCCTGCCCCCTGACCACCCTTTTGATCCCCCTTGCCTTCTATCCAACCCCCACCCGATCCCTGCTCCTTATCGTGCTGCCTGGAGCACCGGTGGCTGGTGGCGCTACAGCCATGCACCGTGCAGCACAGAGCACTGGGTCAGGCCAGGCTCTTCAGCTGTGCTGCCCTGCCCCAGGAGCTCGCATCCCCACCACCCAGAGCATCGCGGCGGGGCAAGCTGAGGCTGCAGGGGACGGGGGAACAGCAGGGGAGAGACCGGGGGCTACCCTCCCAGGCCAGGAGCTCAGGGGCCGGGCAGGAGGGTCCCGCGGGCCGTAGTTTGCCCACCTCTGTACTAGAGGCACCCCGCCATCTGCAGTGAAAGTTTAAAGGACACAGTAAATTTGAAAATCCTATTTCAAGCTTGAAGCTACTTATAATTGAAAGATGTTAAGGAGAGAGAAAAAATATTTTCCTCTTTTCAGTTTGATTATGCATTTGACAGCATTTTCTGTAGTCGGTTTGACTGTTTCCTCTGTGTACATGTGGATAGGAGAATTCTCTTCCGTTCCTGTCTGAAAGACAGGAAAATGATTGTAAAACCTTAAAAATTTACATAGGGATTTAAGAGCTGGTAGGGAATCCTGGAGCTATTTTATTTTATTTTTTTTAAAAATCGGTTCGATTTTCAAATTGTCCCTTCTTAATTCACTTGTTCAATTCTATTTGAGAAGTCTGTCTTCATCTTACAGCCCAGCTACTGTCAGTCATATTGCACTTCTTTCTCATGTAGAGTAGATTGGCAGATGCACAGAGCTTTGACTTCAGATTTTATCAACCCTGACACAGTTAGCCCTTGGCACCAGCAGCCTAGAGCGACTGCTGTGAAGCTGTAATGCAGAATGCATTAGAGCTTAGCATTGAGGGAAATCCCGATCTGTGGCATTAAACTGCTGTAGTTTATAAATACACAGTAGTCCTTCAGCCTAGCTTAAAAAGTAGCATTTGTTGCCTGTAATCTCAGCCTTATACCTTTACTTCTTAAAATTTGTATATTACCCAACAAAGCCATCAACATGCTGTTCGCTTTCCACTCTAGATTCTTTTCTTGCTGAATCACCTTTTTAATTGGAAATCCTATTTCTTTTTAAAATATGATGCTCATAGTAACTTAACTTGACATGAAACAAACATACCATATGCATTTTTCTTATACTGAAATTTGGTGGTGATTGTTACTGTTCCAGCTAATTTCATTTTGTCCATGTTTAGGTATGAGTACCGTGTGGAGATGGTTCACCAGTCCACCAATGATCCTGCTAAAAATATAATTCGAGAGTTTGCCTCTGACTTTGAAGTTGGAGAATGCTGGGGTTATAACAGATTCTTTCGATTGGACTTGCTTGCCAATGAAGGGTATTTGAACAGACAAAATGACACTGTAATTCTTAGGTAAGAGAGATCATTGGTTGGATCTACAAACCTGTTTTCTGTGGCATTTTTTTATAAAAGTGCTATAGTTATTATCAAAGTAGGAAATAATTAAAATAATTGGCATGCCATAATATTTTTTAAATTAATCTCTGTCATAAAAGGAAAGGATTTTTTGTTCTCATGAGCTTTAAAGGAGTGTGTGTTTAGGAGAGGAGGTGGGAAAGATGTGCATAGATTCCTTTGAGATGAAGCAGTCATCTGCAAAAACTCACTTGACACTAATATGCCTCTATTGGGCATGCATAGATAGAGAATTAAAAAATATTTCAGGAAAATTCTGGATGTGTTTTCAAAGGGGATTAATAATGCATTCCATCCCCTTTTGGGTATTGTCATTGAGATTAATGGAACTCTGGGAAAGGAGAGTGTGGAAGAGTGTTTATAATGGTATTGAAGCTAACTTCGTTAGTGGAAATTTCAGCATTATGGCTAAATATAGCTATCCTGCACTTCTACTTCAAGTTGGGTTTTTAAAATATCACTTGTGGTTTGTCTATTCTGGTATTTCAGAATTCTGTATTATAGAATATCTGGAAAAGTGTACAGGAATTAATTTCCCATCAGGCTTAAGCTTAATTTTATCACCTGGTTTTAAGCCTTGAATTATTTTAGGTGGGACTTCTCAAGCATTTAAAAAATTTCCATTTTGTGGCATTCTAAAGGTTCCAGGTGCGTTCACCTACCTTCTTCCAAAAGTGTCGGGACCAACACTGGTACGTTACTCAGTTGGAAGCTGCTCAGACAAGCTACATCCAACAAATAAACAACCTTAAAGAGGTAAGTGAGAGGTTGGACGTGTATTTTAATGCCAAATTCAAACATGGATTTAAATTTTTGATTATAGTGGCCACTGACCAGTAAGTTTGCTTCACTGTCAGGTTTATTTGGATTACCATTGCTATTTTTAGAATGCTGATGGTGCTGGATTTTGTTTCCAGTTAGTTTCAATGTCTTTCATGTTAATCTGTTTAAATCTGTGAAATGCTGTTGCTTCTTGTAATTTGTTCTTAACAAATTTTCTTTGACGTATACTTACGTGTCTGTTTTTTAAAATATATTTAAGAGACTTGCAATTGAGCTTTCCCGTACCCAAAAATCACGAGGCATGTCACCTCCAGACACTCATCTTAGCCCCCAGAATGATGATGGTCCAGAAACAAGACCAAAGAAATCTGGACCAAATCCTGAAGTACTACTTGAGAGTGTCACCACTCCAGCATTAGCGAGAGATGCCAAGGATGAGGAGGAGGAGAAAATCCAGCATGAAGATTTTAATGTAGGAATTCTCTTCTGTTCCATTTTCAATTTTTATTTCATTTTATAATCCATTGTACTGTTACAGAAAAATTATAGAAGCATGTGTGTTGTGTGTTAGATGAACTATTCTCTACAAGTGCAGTACTAGTGGATAATGAGGAGAAAGGATAGAGACTTTTAGGGAGCAGGAAAAAATTGTTTAAGGAAAGAAATTCCAAAGGCATGGTAAGCAAATCAGAGAATCTAGCTATCTAAAATGGTACTGTCAGGCAGGCATTTTATCTACTTGTGTTGCACTTTCAGACCCTCCTCAGCTCCTGGGTGATACTACTGACGTCTGGTTCTGCTTTCTCTGTTTAGAATGTACTGTAGATAAAATATAAAACACCCAAATACTTATGAGAATTTCTGTACAGCAGAAATTCTATCTTGTTTTGTTGCTCCAGTATGAGCTCTCGGATGGTGATCTGGATGTAGACCTTGCTGGAGAAGATGAGGTAAACCATCTAGATGGCAGCAGCTCCTCTGCTAGTTCAACAGCTACTAGTAACACTGAAGAGAATGATATTGATGAAGAGACTATGTGAGTGACTGCAAAAACTTACCCAGAATTGTTATCCTCTTGGCCTAATGTCAGTTCCCATCAGAATGGAGTCAACTTACTTTGTATATCACAATGTCTTTGATTGATGTGTGACAGCACAGAGGCCAAAAGCTGGCCCGGAAATGACACACAGTAATGTGGTAGAAATACAAGATGCCAGGTCTTCAAGCAATCTTTTCCTGGTTTATTTACTGATTTATTTCCAGTGTGTTGGCTTATTCAGTTTAACATGTTGTCCTTGACCAGCAATGTCACGTAAGGCTCTTTTCAAGAGATTAGTTAGCTTTGATCCTACACTAATTTACCACTGTGATACCCTACACAAGTACAAGTGCTGTTTAGAAGTAGAGCACTTAGACTTTAGACTATTTAAATACTGAAAAGTTGAAGGACACTATCAGATCCTCATATTTAACATACTATTAAAGATACATATTCTTGTAATGAATATGGAAGGCTTGCAGAATAAGGTTCTAAAATTCCACCTCTTGGAAACACGTCAGATTTTAAGACTTCTGGTTTCACAGTCAAGTGGTGATGCATTTTGACTTGTTAGTTCATGCAGTTTGGAAGCTACAAAACTAGTGAGATGTTTAGTTTTTCTGTTGTTGACAACATCGCAATGCCTAATTGGAGCTGATGGTCTGATTTTTCTTCGCACCAAGGTCTGGAGAAAATGATGTGGAATATAATAGTAATATGGAGCTAGAAGAAGGAGATCTCCAGGATGATGCTGCTGCTGCTGGTGGAGCATCAGGTACAGAAAGAAACATTCACAATCAAACTAACAGTAATTTGTCAGGTTTCCTCCTCTGTTCTTTTCAGTGCCACGTCAGAGGCAATATTGAGCTGCATATTCTAGAGGTATTTTCTATTTTTGAAAATGCTGCATCATGTACTGTACACTAATTATTGCAGTAGAGTGCCAGCTTCCCACTGGTTAGAAAAAACAGTGGAGGGGTCTTCTATTGAACATCCTTAAAAAAAAAAAAAAATGTCAGTTTGAAGTTTCTCTGGGAGCCTGGATTTTAAGACGTTTCCATTCCAGTAAAAAGTAAACCAGCAAATGTCTTTGCTTCTACTCTACTGCTGTCCCCATGGTTTCTGACCGTTGGACACATTCCTTTAGATTTTGCTACACTGTTATTAGCTAAGTTTTAATTAAATGAGGGGCATGAAATGTATGAATCTTTAAATATGGAACAGGAATTAAATTAAAATATAAATAATTAAATGGTGCTCCATAAGATCACTTGCAGCATAAAGGTGACTGCAAGTCAAAATCTAACAACACGTTTTTACCAGGATTTCTAAAATGACTGAATCTACATTTAAATGCACTCATGATGCCAGTGCCCACAGATCACACCACATACTGCAGCATAGGTCTGTTGGCAATCTTTAAGGAATGCTGATCTTCATATCCTTGCTCTCTTTTTTCCCTTTCAGTATAAACCTGTTGTGCCTTAGATCCAGTCTCTGTCATAACACAGGCAAATGTATGCCTCTCTTCAAAACATTTCTTGTCAGGCATTTGAGAAGCCTGACTAATTTATTTAAGTATGGCATTAATCAGTTAAGAACAGGAGTGGAAATGGGGGTGTAATGTCTGCAGAATACAGTGTTATCTAAGGTTCTCTTCACATGTCATTTTAGTGTATTTGTAAATCTTGATGCAAAGAATGGGTGTAACCCATTCACTTTTAATTGCTTATAGTGCTTTTTCACTCTCAGTACTGATAATGCTGGTTTTGGTCACCTGCTTTGGAAGGAAGCCTTATTGGGCTGTCTAATCTAATTTCCCAGATTGGACTCCAGACACAGTGGCTGGGTCTCAGATCTCTTATGGGATTGCTAAACATTATGTAATAAGAACATTTCATAGCTCAAAGTAAGGCTTAATTGAAGATCTCTCTAGATCAGATAAAGAAACTCCTCATTTTTATGTTAGTGGGTTTTTTTTCTAAATCTGCAAATCAGTAGGAACAGTTAATGTTCTTTGTATTTGATGAAGTCAAATTCTGTTGATTTTCCATTTTTGGGACTGTTAGTTTTTTATCGATGTACTTTTGTTTTTCTTCAGTGCTTTTAGAATTCGTACTTCCTTGTAACAAGATTGCTTTTCCTGAGGTTATTTGGAGTGCTTTTAAGATTTCCATCCTTACTATATCCAGGATTTTCAGCTGCTCTTTTGTGAAAGAGTGAAACCTAACACATGCAGACAGACATGGTGTATACGTACTTTTCCTATGGCGCTCTCTCTTTCAGGTAGTAGCCATGGCTATCCCAATGCAAGTGGCAGATCTTCAAGGCGGGGAGGAAGTACTTTAGGCTCAGCAGCCAGCAGCAGTTTACTAGACATAGATCCCTTAATTTTAATCCATTTATTGGACTTAAAAGACAGGAATGGGATGGACAATCTGTGGGGTCTACAGCCACGTCCTCCTGCCTCACTTCTGCAGAACAGAGGTAAATGGTGCATTTAAATACAACTCTTTCATGTATTCCTTTGACGTAAAGTTAGATGCACATCAAATCTAAGTAATTCGTTAGAGATTTATTTAAGAACATAAGAATGACCATCCTGGCTCAGAAGAAAGGTCCATCTAGCCCAGTATCATGTCTTCCAACAGTGGCCGATGCCAGGTGCTTCAGAGGGAATGAACAGGTAATCATCCCCTGTTGCCCATTCCCAGCTTCTAGCAAATAGAGGCTTGGGATACTTCTGCATCCTTGTCCATCCCCTGGCTAATAGCCATCAATGGACCTATGCTCCATGAATTTATCTAGTTCTTTTTTGAAACCTGTTATAATCTTGGCCTGTGACAACATCCTGTGGTAAAGAGTTCCACACATTGACTGTGTTGTGTGAAGAAATAATTCTTTTTGTTTGTTTTTAAACCTGCTGCCTATTAATTTCATTTGGTGACCCTTTGGTCTTGTTTTATGAGAAGGAGTAAATAACACTTCCTTATTTACTTTCTCTACATCAGTCATGATTTTATAGACCGCTATCATATCCCCTCTTAGTTGTTTCTTTTCCAAGCTGAAAAGTCCCAGTCTTATTCATCAGTACCTTTCCCAATTCCAATATATCTTTTTTTGAGCTGGGGCAACCAGATCTTCATGCAGTATTCAAGATGTGGGCGTACCGTGGATTTATACAGAGGCAATATGATATTTTCTGTCGTCTTATCTATCCCTTTCCTAATGAGTCCCAACATTGTTAGCTTTTTTGACAGCCGCTACTGACTGTGGATGTTTTCAGAGAACTATTCACAATGACTCAGAGTTTCCATTAGCTTTGTCTGCATTGCCCATCATGAAGAGGGACTGGGGAAAGGCCACTGAATTCTGTTGCTGTATTTTCGTAATTTCATAGTAGTCACTGTGTGCACCAAACCACAAAGTACTCTTTGGCTTAATAGCTGCTTTCAGACTTAGAACTGCAGATGAGTATTGAGTCAAAAAAAATGTGTGTGGGAGCAGGGACAGTGTCTGTCTCTGTTTAAAGATAACTCGGGGGGTGGAGGGATGCCTGAAGAGTAGTTCCAACTCCATGCACATCTTGTGTAGCTATCTTGGTATCTGTGAAGAGAGTAATACCTTATTGTTATCTTGTACTTTGCAGTAGTAGATCAGTGCCAGATAAATAATGGATTTCCACCTGGAAGGGATTAAGGTGCAATAGACATAAACAGAACAAAACACAATATACACAGTGTAGGGAATGGCTATTTCAGCTTCCAAACTTTTATCTGTTTGCTGAAAGTGGAGCTACTGAAAGGGTTATGTATGATAGTGGGGAAGCTGTTTCAGACATTTGAGGTGGCATGGAAGAAAGCACACGAGAAAGCAGGCACAGAACACAAGTGGCAAGATCAGGTGGATTGTAAAGCCAGGAAGGAAGTTTAAGAGAAGTTGAGGGTAGTGGTCATGATGGAGGGCTTGAAAAGTGAGGAGAGGGCACTTGAAAAATAGTAGAGGCTGATGCAGAAACTCATGGAGAGAGAAACATGTACAGAATGACTGAAAGGAAGAAAATAGTGGTCAGTTTCTGCGCTGATACTTATTAAATAACTTTGTTAGTATTTTGCATAACATGTATTTGAGTTATAGTATTAGGTTGATGTGCCATAACCTTAATTTTGTGTGAACCAAAGGAAAGCTAGATAGCAAGCTGTAAATGTAATTCTGTCATAGCTGATTTATTGTTGAAGGTCAGATGTTCCTCTCCTTTGTTAGTGAAGAATCAGTAAATTGAATCAAACCTCATAAATAGATTTAGCAGAGTTAATGTTTGTTTGAGGCTAATTGGCCCACAGCCACAATATCTTATTTCTGGTCACTTTGAAACAACCATTTGGTGGCTTAATAGAGCAGAAGAGAAATAATAGTCCATCTGGTACAGATATATGCTCTTTCTCTTGACATGATGACGGCATTTGCACTGTCCAATCTAAAGATAGGAAGTGAATGGTTTGAGTTTTGATGTTAACGTTCAAATTTAGTCTTGTTGTAAAATTCATGCAGTGGCAAGCAGGGTTATTCAGTCAGTTGTTCTTGTTGCATTTCGTACTTCCAGTTGGTCTCTCTGGAAATACAAAATGCAAGTTCAGGGTTAGATCATCCCTCCTGCAGGAAAACTGCATGATGATTCTGCTTAGTTTCTTTGGATTCTTCCATTGCAGTGGTGGCGTACTTTGTACAAGCCCCTGCAAAAAATGTAGGGAGGTTTCACCTCTCCCTCCCCAGTAACACAGCTCTATTGGAGCAGTGCTCTCAGGAGCTCCCCTGCCATAGTCTGTCCTTAAGGACTCCTCTTAAAGGGATGCTCTCCATTATAGAGGGGACTCTGCAGGAAAGCCTTTCTAATGCATTCCCAGACCTAAAGAAGAACTATGTGTAGCTTGACAGCTTGTACTTTCCAACAACAGAAGGTTATCAGTAGAAGATATTCTCTCACCTACCTTCTGTCCCAAGCTGTTATAATGTGCTTCCATATTTCCCTCTGGGTTGGTAGGGAAATATTTTGCATCCTTGTGTCCCTGCTCTCACCTCCTTCCATACTACAGGACCCTGACCTTGCCAAACCATCATGAATCCACGGACAGATTCCTCTCAATTTCCTTTTACATGGGCACAGACAGATATGTATATGGAGCATCCACTGCACTTGTATATCTGCGGGACATGATCTGCTCCCTAAATGTTTGTGTTCTGTAGATGCAAAAAAAGTGGGAACACTAAAATATCCTTCCAAAGAGGCCTACTTTGTATAGTGACCAAAAATCTCATGAGAGGCTAGTGGACAGCTAATAGCTCTAATCCATTCAGAGTAGGAAATGATGCTGAGGCAGTTAGGGGACAGGTGACCATGTTGATAGTCTTGGTAGAGAGGTCCAGATTTGGATGGACCATAAAAACCAAACTTGGCTTCCTCCTGCCCTCTTGCAAAATGCAGCTGAGGTATATTGGCAGGAGACTCTGTAGGGCAAATCCCTGTTGCTGTCTGTGCCACACCTGTTCTGCAGATAAATAGAGAAAAGCCTTTGGTCTCTGATGTGAGCTCTCTCTGCAAATTTGTTTAATGAAGGAAAGTCTCTCTTCTTAGATTAACAAGATTTTCATAATAATGTAGAGCTTGATCTGGCTTCCAAACTGCAAAGGGTATAAAGACAGTGTAGGGGTAAATAAGTCCTATGCAATGTAGTCTGCTTTTAAAAAAAAAAAAAAAAAAAAAAAAAAAAAAAAAAAAACCTTGAAGATTGGACAAAAGAAGCGGTTTGAAGTGGCCAGTGAGCTACAGGTGATGCAAGGTTGCGTACTGTCAAGACTCTCTGCAGGTGCTGTCTAGACTCTGCCTTGAGAGAACTAGAGAGACCAGGTGAAGGCATTGAAGAGATGGATGAACTTGCATTGTTGGCAGTATGACCCAGACTGAGGCCTCCACGGTAGTGTTGTGGTGGGTAGGTCTCTGCTTCCTTCAGCCACTTACTGCATTTGGTGTGGTCTTTCTGTTTTGCTGAGATCCTTAAATACCTGACTTTGTTCCTGTACCTTGTTCAATCACCATGTTGGAACAAGGCTTCTTTTATTTCCAGAGCTTGCTAAGTTGTGTCTCCGAGGGACTCAAAAGCCATTGGGGTTATAGGTCTGAGCCAGTTGAATTTGCAATGAGATACTTAGAATTCTGAAAGCGTAACGAATAGAAGATTTCCAAGTTGATCTAACTCTGGCTAATTAACATAAAGGTTCACCTAGATAGTATCTCTTAGAGCTGACCTGGGGCAGCAAGGGACCTAAGGGACTTTCTTTACTTCAGATTCCTCCTCTGAATCATCAGTTAATGTGAAATGATTATAAAATTATTCTTCTATCCAAGAAACGCACTTGCCAGCAAACTGATGAGCAGGTGAACTCAAACTTGTCCAGAGATGTGAAAGGCTCTCCGTCGCCATGACTGGCACACTAAGGGAAAGCAAAGCACCCAGCACGGAAGAACCTCTGCCCACTGTTCCCATTGAGGTGGAGAGAGCTGCTGAGAGTAGATGCCCTATGTCACTGTAGCCCAGAGGAAGGGAATGGAGTTTGATTATGTTAGATGAAATGGGATCATTCTGCGTTGGGCACCCATTTCTCTTTCACATATTAGAGTAACTACAGAGAGTACTGTGTACACAACTAGTCTGAAACTTCTTTGAGCATGTCTGCACTATACAAATTGGTGCTAGCAGTCTTATTCAGGGTGATGAGGGTCCTGATTCAGATTATTGCATGTTGTCTTTTTTTGCCAGTGCCGGTCCCAGGAAAACACTGTGCTATTCCCATTTTTTTAGGCAGTCTTAACACTAAAATTGTTCCCTAACACTGTCCTGTTTTCCCATCTGCACTGGCAATAAAAAGTAACATGGATTTCTCCCTGCCCTCAAGGGAAATAGTACTATCACTGATTCTTTGCTCTCATCACATAGGCAGCCTTGTGTCAGCTATTTTAAAGGGATTGTCGGGACAAATCTGATAAAAGGGAAGCATTTAAAAATCTGAAACCAATAGAAATGTTCCAAGATTTTTAAAAGATGTTTATGGAAACAGTTTAACAAACATCCTCTTGTAGTATTTGCAACCAAGACCTTGTAGCAGTTTGTTAGTGCATGGGAACTTGGATGTGAAACTGACATATTCTCTACAAATTCTTACAGTCTTAATAATGAAAGAGTTTAAAGAAAAAAAAAAAAAAAAACTACTGACGGAGGTTAGACATTTTTAACCTTCGTGTTTGTTTAACCTTTTCCTTGTAAAGCATCATCCTACTCTCTAAAAGACCGAGACCAGCGGAGGCACCAGGCAATGTGGCGTGTGCCACCTGACTTAAAGATGCTGAAGAGACTCAAAACTCAGATGGCTGAAGTTCGAAGCAAAATGTCTGATGTAAAAAACCAGCTGTCAGAAGTAAGAAGCAGCAATGCTGGCTCTTGTGAGGGGCAACCCAGCTTCCTCCCTGGTGATCAGGGGCCTTTGGCTGCGTGTGGAACAGAAAGCTGCAGCAAGTTACAAGAAATAGGAATGGAGTTGCTGACAAAATCATCAATTACAAGCTGTTACATAAAGAGTTGTAAGTGTTGGGATGGGGGAGGAGAAGGCTTAAAGCTGTCACTTCTCTAGATGGCAGTTGTGTAGACGGATACTGTATCTAGGTGTCTGGGAATAATACTCAGCCTTTTTATAGTTTAAACTTTATAGCTGAGTTTGTTTATAGTAAATATCTTTTGAGAAGCAGAAACATGAAACTCATGTTTGTTGACAGAAATTAAATGGCTTCTCTAGAAACTGGTTCTAACGTTTTCAGCAAGCGCATTATAGTTATTAATAATATTCCAGAATGTGATAAGAATCTTTGAAGCCCACTGCAGATGTTATTTATCTAATTTCACGTTGACCTTATGGGTAGGTAGCATGAAGTTTAATCCTCTGTAAAGATAATTTTTGGTGGCAAAGGTTACCTGCAGACTATATGCAGATCACCTCTAAACTTTCACAAGTTTGTTACTAAAATGTGACCAACCTTGCAAAAATCCAAGCCGGGAAAAAAAAAAATTTCTCAGCGCTCCAGAGTGTGTGTAATTTCTTCTCATCACATGAGAATCTTTTTCTTCGAGTATGTCTCAGTGTGAATCCCATAGTAGGTGGTTGTGTGTGAGATCGGAGTCTTTTGAATAGCAGTGTCACACACACGTCCCCTGTGCCTCTTTATGCTCTCATACAAAGTCCTAAAGGCCAGGGCAGCCACAACTCTCCCTCAGTTCCCTCTTATTGCTCAAGGCAGCAAGATGGATCCTAACCACTGTCTGACCTGGTAGTTCTTAGCTCCGATTCTCAAAATGCTTCATAAATCTTCAGAACTCTTCTGATCTACTGGTATACGACCTTTGTGAACACCTTTGAGCCATCTGGATTGAATACTGACTGCCAGACACTTCTGTCCGCTCCCTTGGTGCACAAGGATTTGAAACCTGTGGGCTTCAAGCTTGCACATTCTGTGATGTACTAATTCTTTTGAAAGATGGACATAGCAGGTGCCTCTTGTGTTTAGGAGAGTCACATATACTGAGTAGATGTTTGGTGTGCATATTTTTGATCACAAGAATGTAGAAGTCACATGGCCTGGGGTTGAAACTTCATCTCCTGGAGCAATCTATGAAGGCCTCTTCAGATCCTGAGGAGATGGCACCAGAGTCCCGACAGCGGACAAACAGACTTCATCAAGCAGCCATCTAGCAGACAAACAACTCCAAAGACCAGTGCAGAGAAGATGACACCAAGAAAAGACCTGGCATCAGCACCAATGCCCCCAGCACTGAAGCAGACTCCACCTGTATTGCAGATGTTGGCACTAAAGCAGACACAGTGACACTGAAGTCTGGTACTGAAGTCCAGCACCAAGAGGGGCCATTCTAGACAGGAGCAGAGACTCCACATGGTGCTCAGAGCCTTCCTACAAAGATAGACCACATAAAATTTCTGGGGACAAATCCGCAAAGTCCTGCACGGCTCTGAGGGCTGATGAGCAGCCTATGGCACAAAGGAAAACTTCTCCAGCACCAACTCAAGATTGGGTGTCGTGTCGCACCACTCAGCTCAGCAATGATGCCTATAGTAGATGAGCCTCTGGATGAGCTAGCTCTGTAACCATTATCGAGGCACCTGCTGGTACCGGTACAGACCCTGGTACCAGGAGCGCCATCCACATTTCTCTGTACTGCCCATATAGGTGGTCTATTCCTCCTCTCCATCACCAATGCATACGTTCCCAATGTTCTTAAGCAGAGAGCCCTCTCCTCTACAATCTGTGATCAATATCCCAAAGAGCCTGCCTGCGCTCCGTACAGGACCTAACTACTATCCCAAAGGAACGGCATTGGACTAGCCAATATCAAGCTAGCGAGCGATATCCCCATGACATGCCACCATCACCTTGTTGGGCTCACTGGGGGTTGCCATATCAGTGTGCTAGAAGCATGCTGGAGAGCAGAAGTGATCGCTTCCCAATCACCTTTCTGCTAGACCACAGGGAGGGCCATCAAGAATAACCAGTTCTTCTTCGAATGCTTGCTCATATCCATTCCATTAGGTGTGCGCGCGCCACGTGCACGATCGTCGGAGAATTTTCTACCCTAGCAACACCGGCGGGTCGGCTGTGGAGCCCCCTAGAGTGGCGCCTTCATGGCGCTGAATATATACCCCTGCCGACCCGGCGCCCCCTCAGTTCCTTCTTACCGCCCCTGACGGTCGTTGGAACTGTGGAGCGCGGCGTAGCTGTTCTCCACTCTCCCTAGCTTATTCAGTTATTCACAGTTATAGTTATAGTTCTAGTTGTTTATAGTTAAATAGTTGGTTATTCACTTTGTTAATACTTGTTATATAGTTAAAGGGGATTAAGGGGGTTGTCTCCCCCTTTTTCCCCCGGCCGCGTGGCCGGGCTCATGCCCAAGGCTCCCGGCTTCAAACAGTGCGCCTCCTGCGCTAAGCCTATGCCAACGAGTGACCCGCACGACTCGTGTCTGAAGTGCCTGGGAGAGTCCCATCAAACAGATAAGTGCAAGATCTGTAAGGCCTTCAGACCGAGGACCAAGAAGGAGCGGGACTTTCGGCTCCGGCAACTCCTTATGGAGGCGGCACTTAGTCCGGACGCTCCATCAACGAGTCAGGCCCCGGCACCTAGCACCTCGGTGCGCAGTGCCCCGGCGGCACCGGCCTTGCCGACCACGCGAGTGGCGGCGGACAAGCCTCCCCGGCACCGGACCTCGTCGGCACCGCAAGCACAACAAGTGCCTCGGCGCCGGTCATTATCCCCGGGGCATAAAAAAGCCCATAAGACGGGGACCTCCGTGCCGAAGACGCCGGCTCCCCCAGTGCCGGGGGTAGAGCCGCGTCCGCCTGTGGAGCACCGAAAACAGGTGACTCCAGCACCGTCGACTCCGGCTCCGAGGCCGTTGAGTCCGGTGCAGATAGCGTCTCCACCGAGACCGGCGGTGATACAGTGCCTCCCGTCGACTCAAGAGATCTTCGCGGCGGCGAGAGACTTAATAGCTCTCACGGAGCCGGCACCGTTGACTCGTCCGGTCCAGTCTAGAGGGAAACCTGCCTTGATGCGCCCTCCATCGCAAGGGCTGGAACCACGGCACTGGTCCAGGTCCCGAAGCAGGTTCCCACGCCGCTCGCAGTCCCGGCGCCGAATATCACCTCGGCACCGGTCGTACTCGCGGCCAAGATCTTCGTCGCGGCACCGCTCTACGTCTCGGCACCGCTATGATCGTCGGTACCGATCGACATCGAGACGTAGTTCTCGGCACCGCTACGATCGACGCTCGACGGCGAGAGGCCGCTCCCGGCACCGGGCCTACTCAAGATCACATTCCAGGTCCAGGTCTGACTCTCGGCACCGACGTAGTCATCGGCACCGATCCCGTTCTCGGCACCGTTCGCCGGCACCGCACAGGGACCGTTCATCTCTGGGCCGGCACCGTACGGCACCGTACCTTCCGGAGCTCGTCTCGGCGCGGTCGGCACCGCCATGGCCATCCAGATCAGTGTCCCGATCCTCCGATGGGGCATCGAGATCGGCATACCCCCCTCAGGGACGGGCCGATGATCCGGACATGGGCCACTGGCAGGAGGTAGCGGAGGATTCCGCTCAGGGACCTTCACACTGGTCGTTTTGGACCCCGTGGGCATACCACCAAGCTCAAGGGGCTCCACCACCATCAGCCTCTCGCTCGGTGCACTCTGAGCGAAGGGCCCCAGAGTCCACCATCTCTCGCCCTCCTCCAGGGGGCATGGAGGCCTCCGTGCCCGCACCTGACGTCCTGGACCCAGAGGCAGGTGATGCTCCGCTCCAAGGCTCATTGGACCAGGCCCCGCCCTTGGATCCCTTGCCACCTGAGGCATCTTCCTCATCTTCCCCAGATGAGGCAGTGGCGGGCACAACGAGCACGGGTCCACCCCCGATTGATCTCTGGGCACACCAGGACCTATTACGTAGGGTGGCACGTAATATGGACCTTCAGGCAGAGGAGATTGTGGAGGTGCAGGACCCCATTGTGAACATCCTCTCTGCGGATGCCCCATCCAGAGTGGCGTTACCCCTGATCCGCACGATCCAGGCTAACGCCACTACGATATGGCAAACTCCTGCCTCTATCCCACCCACAGCGAGAGGGGTGGAAAGAAAGTACTTTGTCCCCTCAAAGGACTATGAGTACTTGTATACCCATCCCCAACCGTGTTCACTGGTGGTGTCATCAGTGAATGCAAGGGAGCGCCATGGTCAACAGGCCGCAGCGCCCAAATCGAAGGAGGCTAAGCGCCTTGATTTGTTTGGCCGTAAAGTTTATTCAGCCGGAGGGCTGCAACTTAGAGCGGCTAACCAGCAGGCGCTCCTGAGCCGCTACAACTTTAATTCCTGGAACTCTATGGGGAAGTTCAAGGAATTGGTTCCCCAAGAGTCCAGGGAAGAGTTTGGGGCCTTGGTTGAGGAGGGTAAGAAGGTGGCTCGAACCTCCTTACAGGCCTCCCTGGACATAGCGGACTCGGCTGCGAGGACCCTGGCTTCGGGTATCGCTATGCGGAGGATCTCCTGGCTTCAGGTTTCGGGTTTGCCTCCGGAGCTGCAGCAAACCCTACAGGATCTGCCCTTTGAGGGACATGGATTGTTCTCGGACAAGACGGACTCTCGTCTGCAGAGCCTCAAGGACTCGAGAACAATCATGCGCTCCCTGGGGATGCATGTTGCGGGCCCTCAGCGCAGGCCATTTAGGTCGCAGCCTCAGCGCTTCTACCCCCCCCCCCCCCGCCTCGTCAGAGACGGGACTCGGCCCGGAGGCGAGGGCGAGGTGGTAGAAGAAGGTGGACCGGCTCTCAACCCGGTCAGAACCAGGGGCCACCTAGACCACCTTCAGGCCCCAGGCAGAACTTTTGAAGGTGCGGTCGAGGACGGCGCCCCAGTCATCCCCCAGGATCCAGCCCCCTCCTTTCGGGATCGCCTTTCCCATTTCCACCGTGCTTGGTCCCTTATAACTTCGGACCGTTGGGTCCTTCGCACGGTGGACAGGGGATACGCTATCCAGTTTTCTTCAATCCCCCCCTTCTTCCCCGTCCCTCTTCAGGGACCCTTCTCACGAGCAACTTCTTATACAGGAAGTTTCTACGCTCCTTGCTATGGGGGCCATAGAGGAGGTTCCAGTAGAGTTAAGGGGCAGGGGATTTTATTCCCGGTACTTCCTCATTCCCAAGTCCAAAGGAGGTCTGCGACCCATCTTGGACTTGCGCGGACTCAACAAATTCGTAGTAAAGTTGAAGTTCCGCATGGTCTCTTTGGGGGCCATTATCCCTTCCCTCGATCCTGGAGACTGGTTCGCCGCCCTTGACATGAAAGACGCATACTTTCACATCGCAATTTACCCACCTCACAGACGCTTCCTGCGATTCGTGGTAAGCACGGTGCACTACCAATTTGCAGTCCTTCCCTTCGGCCTATCCTCGGCCCCAAGAGTGTTCACGAAATGTATGGCTGTCGTGGCAGCGTACCTTCGTCGGCAAGGGATACAGGTGTTCCCGTACCTAGACGACTGGCTGGTACGCGGTCGCACCAAAGAGCAAGTTCGAGCTCACGTCCACATAATAGTGCACACATTCAACGAGTTGGGCATCCTACTCAACAAGGACAAATCCACGCTAGAACCTACCCAGAGAATAGAATTCATCGGCGCAGTTCTAGACTCCAGACGTGCACAAGCCATCCTGCCAGACAACCGCTTTGGCACCATCACGAGCCTCATTCAAGGGCTCAAGGCCTTCCCAACTACCACGGTGAGGTCGTGCCTTACCCTGCTGGGTCACATGGCTTCCTGCACATACGTAACCAGGCATGCCAGACTTCGGCTTCGCCCACTCCAGACCTGGGTGTCGTCAATATACCGCCCACATCGGGACAGCCTGAACATGGTGGTCACGGTCCCGAACTCGGTCCTGACCTCCCTCACCTGGTGGCTAGATCACAATGTGGTCTGCGAGGGGATGCCATTTCACGCCCCACAACCCTCTCTGCACCTGGTCACAGACGCTTCATCTCTGGGTTGGGGCGCCCATCTCAACGAACACCATACCCAGGGCCTGTGGACTGCACCCCAGCTAGCCCTGCACATCAATGTTCGGGAACTGATGGCGGTGCGCCTGGCGTGCCAGGCATTTCTCAATCTCTTACGTGGCCGCTGTGTGTTAGTTCTCATCGACAACACCACGGCCATGTTTTACATCAACAAGCAAGGAGGAACACGTTCGTCAATTCTATGCCAAGAGGCCATTCGCCTATGGGACTTCTGCATTGCCCACTCAATCCATCTCACGGCATCGTTCCTCCCTGGAGTCCAGAACACTTTAGCGGACCGACTCAGCAGGTCCTTCCAGACGCACGAGTGGTCTATCCGTCCGGACATCATACATTCCGTCTTCCAGAAGTGGGGGTTTCCCCAGATAGACCTGTTTGCATCTCGAGACAACAGGAAGTGCCACGTGTTCTGCTCCCTACAAGGTCGAGCTCCGGGCTCCCTCTCGGATGCGTTTCTCCTTCCCTGGAAAGACCACCTGTTTTATGCCTTTCCTCCGTTTCCTCTGGTCCACAAGGTACTGCTCAAATTGCGCAGGGACCAGGCACAGGTAATTCTGGTCGCTCCAGCGTGGCCGAGACAACATTGGTACACCACACTGTTGGAACTCTCGGTTCAGACACCGATCCCGCTTCCATTATGTCCGGATCTCATCTCTCAGGACCACGGCCGGCTGCGTCACCCCGACCTGCAATCACTCCACCTCACGGCGTGGCTGCTCCATGGTTCACCCAGGCAGAGCAGCAATGCTCGCACTCTGTCCAACAGATTCTGCTGAGCAGTAGGAAGCCCTCAACACGCACCACGTACCTGGCCAAGTGGAAGCGGTTCTCCTGTTGGTGCGAACAACGAGCCACGTCCCTGTTGCAGGCACCCATTCCTCTCATTTTGGAATATCTCCTCTCCCTAAAACAGCAGGGGTTGGCGATATCTTCAATTAGAGTTCACCTGGCCGCTATATCGGCCTTTCACCCAGGGGAACTCGCGTCTTCGGTATTCTCTAACCTGATGGTCGTTAGATTCCTCAAGGGCTTAGACCGGATGTACCCACAACAACGCCAGCCCGTTCAGACGTGGGACCTCAACCTGGTTCTTTCCAAGCTCACAGGTCCTCCATTCGAGCCACTGGCCACCTGTTCACTTTTGTACCTATCCTGGAAGACAGCCTTCCTCGTAGCCATCACCTCAGCAAGGCGCGTTTCTGAACTCAGGGCGCTAACATCTGAGCCCCCTTACACAGTTTTCCATAAGGATAAAGTGCAGCTTCGTCCACATCCTGCCTTTCTCCCTAAGGTGGTTTCTCCATTTCATATCAACCAGGATATATTCCTCCCGGTCTTTCATCCCAAACCACATGCTACTCGCCAGGATCAACGTTTGCATTCCCTGGACGTACGAAGGGCCCTGGCCTTCTATATTGACCGCACAAAGCACTTTAGAAAGACGACGCAACTCTTTGTTGCAGTGGCCGACCGAATGAAAGGCTCACCGGTCTCCTCACAACGCTTATCCTCCTGGATTACATCTTGCATCCGGACTTGCTATGACCTGGCAGGTGTCTCAGCACCGCACCTCACCGCTCACTCCACGAGGGCCCAAGCCTCCTCGACTGCTTTCCTGGCGCAAGTTCCGATCCAGGACATTTGTAGAGCTGCGGTTTGGTCATCAGTCCACACATTTACAGCTCGCTATGCGCTAGTGCAGCAGTCCAGGGACGATGCTGCTTTCGGATCAGCGGTTTTGCACACAGCAATGTCTCACTCCGACCCCACCACCTAAGTTGGGCTTGGGAGTCACCTAATGGAATGGATATGAGCAAGCACTCGAAGAAAAGACGGTTACTCACCGTTGTAACTGTTGTTCTTCGAGATGTGTTGCTCATATCCATTCCAAACCCGCCCCCCTTCCCCACTGTCGGAGTAGCCGGCAAGAAGGAACTGAGGGGGCGCCGGGTCGGCTGGGGTATATATTCAGCGCCATGAAGGCGCCACTCTAGGGGGCTCCACAGCCGACCTGCCGGTGTTGCTAGGGTAGAAAATTCTCCGACGATCGTGCACGCGGCGCGCGCACACCTAATGGAATGGATATGAGCAACACATCTCGAAGAACAACAGTTACAACGGTGAGTAACCGTCTTATCTGGGGGCTGAGGAACACCAATGCTGCTTTACCACCAAAAGACTTCTCATCCTTGTTGCCTGCTGAAGTGGTGTCTTCAGCATAACTTCCAGTTTTCCAGGAGCTCCTTCTGAGAATTTCAGACCCTCTAGGGAGGGCTGCATTGGAGAAATGTCATCAGTTTTGATATTTTTGACAACTGAGAGTCCATTCAGAATTGTTCTTCACATAAATGAGGGACAGCTTGACCTAGCTAAAGCCTTGTGGCAGATGCTGGCCCCTGTACCAGGTAGAGAAGCAGTATTAGGTTCCTTAAGCAGGTTTTGAATTTTTTATGCCCACCCCAATCCAGGTTCCTTGGTTGAAGATCTAATTTATACTTGGGATTTTATCTTTGAGCCTCTGCAACTCCACCTGTTATCAACTACTAGCACACGTCTCCTTTCAGTTGTCAAGTTACGCTCCATCAGGACACAGGCAGTGTAATCAGCCTGCTTCAGAAATGTGCCTAAATCTGAATCTGTAAAGCAGTGATGTGGAGCCAACCCACTGACTTGCGCTGAAGATTGCACCCTTTCCATGGCAGCCAAGTCTGGTGCTAAGTTTGGGAGAGCAGTACATCAATCCTTTTTACCAATGCAGCTGATGCTTCTTGCTCCCACCAGGAAAGGAGAGTACAGCTTGTCAGTCACCTACAGTGGTATCAGCACTGACACATACTTGAAGAAGAGAGAACAATTTCTTACTCTGTAGTAACTGTGGCTTTTTGAGATGCTGTAGTTAGTGTGAATCCCATGACCTACCCTCTGTCTCTGCTTTTGAAGTCCTCAGCTAGCATGGGCTTTAAATTGTGAGGGACCTGAGGGAGAGTTGGGGGACTACTCAGTCTTCTACGCGCTCACCAGGAACACAAGGAGACTTGGGCCACGTGTGTGGCCTCAACAGACATTGCTATTGAAAAGACTCCAATCTTGTGCTCACATACAGTGGGTTCTCACTAACAATCCCATCTCGAAGAATTAAGGTAACCATTCCTGGTCTGGTCTCAGGAGCATTATTGATTAAGCGAGTGGCTTCTTCCCAACATACCTTCACAACAGGAATAATATGTAATGAAAACCTTGAAGGCGTTTGAGAGATTCGGAGAGAGGGGGACAATATGGTGGCCTTAAGAATAAAGGGGAAGAGAATGTCTAGTGCCATTGCATCAGTTAGTTCCACTTCAGGCCAACATAAAGATGGGATGATGCAGAGAATTGACTGGATGCCTAGGCAGTACATTCACACGCCTTTTGATTTAAATATCTTTTCAGTCACGAGTAAGAAAAGTAATTCGCCCAAAGCTACTCGTTCCGGAGCAGCAGGGAGCCTGTCTCTTCGAAGAGCAATGGACTGTGGGGACAATAACCTTCGCTCAAAGGGAGACTGTCAGACTTCCTCTGAAGGTAAACCTGAAATGTGGGAGTGCTTTAAATATGCTTTGGAATGCATCGGGGAAGAAGCTTTTTAACAGCATATCCTTGTTCATAAAGTTCCCGTCTTTGATTAAACTTTGTACGTAAACCAGATCCTATTTCCCCTAAACGTGATTAACATTATTGCACCAATACAGACCTTTGAGAACCCATTACACCATCTTACTAAGCCTTTGTGTCTAGCGTTCCTGGGACTTCCATTTTCTAACAGTAACCTGCCTATCTGAAATAGTTTTAATCCCCTAAATTGGTGTTTGTAGTATCTTGTATTTAATTACTACATTTACAAGCAAGTTACTGCTGTAACTTACCAGCCAGGATTTAAATTCTCGGTTCTGTTTTCTCTAAAGGAAATACAAGAAAATTCTCCTTAAGCCCTTGTGAGACTTAGTCCTGCACCATGTGGTAATAAAATTGGACATTATGGCCACCAGGAAGACTCTTACACTTTTTAGTGCAGCTCTACCAGTGAAAGCAAAAGTGAAAACTGTAATGCAGCAGTTCTCAAACTGAGAATTGCAAATGGATTTGGGGGCAGGGGGTTATGGTTCATGCTAATGGGAGTGGGATCCCAGGGAGAGGTCCCAGAACAGAAAGAGATTGAGAACTGCTGCTCTCGTGTATGCACATGGGAGCAAAATCATCTGTACCCTGAACTGTAGTGTTCACCATTGCTATCTCCAGAGGTGCTGCACCAGTGCAGAGAAACCCCTCTATATTTTCCCTATGTAGACCAGCCCCATAGATGGATCTATCTCTATTAAAAAACAGATATATATTTTTCTGTATTAGTGCACCTGTGGAATTGCTGACATATGGGAAACTAATTTCATAGTTCACACAAATCCAAAAGGTTAATCTATACTGTACTGGGAAATCTTGTAAGTGCTTTTCTGAACCTGTGCTACCAAAAGTGGAAGCTGTAGGTGAGGATATATGTTTCTGGAAAGTACACATTAAGTGATCCTAATGGCAAACGCTGCTCAGATGGTGACTTGAAAAATTTGAAATGTTTCGTAAGAGCCAATTATCTTCATTTTTTCTCTTCTTAGGTTGCATAGGAAGCTCAAAGTCTGGCAGTAGGCATGGCTCTTCCAGGTCCCTGACTAATGGTAATGCTCCTGATGCACTACCTAAGCCAGAGGAAAGGGAGTGCGAAGGCTCAGATTCTGATGTGGGCGTTTCTGCTTTAAATGGCTTAACAACTATGGAGAAGACAAGAAAAGCTGTCGCTCTGGGGTAAGTGCTTTTCTCGCTGAATTATAAATGAAACATACATAAAAGGCTCGATTTTAGCAGTTTTGAATCAAGGAACATAAATTACTTTGAAGTCATTCACGTTTTTGTGCTACTCCCTTTGGACATCCAGCTTTGGCCCATAAGTGAGTTGTATGTCCTCATTTTTCTATTTATAGAACTTCTGAGGGTCATAACAGCTCATTTTAACTAAAGCTGAAGCATCAGTAGCTGTAGTCTGGCCATTTAGATTTGCCCATTTAGACTTGCACATCAGACTTTTGTCCATTTTTCTAATATTTCCTACTTTAATGTTCTAGCCACCAGGATTTTACATCTAGTTTCCTTATATCGGAGAGGATATTTCACTGAGAATCCACCGTTCCTTTCTTTTCCTCACTTCTGATTTTTCTGTGCTTCTCCAAATACAGTTTATAGTTACACAACATGTATAGTAGTAGTTTTGAAGTATGCGATCAGGTTTTTCTAAATAGCAAGCCAATGAATGGTGGGGTGGGCTGTCTCTTGGTTCTTTTGTGCAAACAGACAGTTATGTTGAATTCTGTGCTTGCTTTCTGTCATTGATGTTAAGCAATAGTATGAAAGGGTAGCTTTAAGAAAACTTAAATGTACATGCTGTGTAGAGGTACAAACTCCAGATGCTGAATGTGACATAGCATTGTGGGTCAGAGGAGGATACGTTCTTTGGAGAGCATCAGTTATGTACTTTCAGATCTCAAAATGGAACCCTGTAAATATTCCAAATAACTTCAAAGTTGGAAGTTCCCTGAAGCTCCCTGATGCTAAACTGCGTGTAGCACCAGGAGGAAAAGCTGCCACCATGGTTGGGTTAATGCTTTAGGTGCTAATGCTGTTTTTTCCCCCAACCCCATTTTAAGGTCAGATTCTAAAGGATGTCATACAGAAGGAACACAACCAACTGATCAAGAGAACAACTCGGAAACTGGGGAGCTACAGGCCATTCTCTCTGAGGGCACTTCAGCAGAGCCAGAGGAAGGTAAAGACAAGATCAAAGAAAATAAATACCACAATGTTTTAAAGTGTCACTACAGTAGAGGTAGTTAATTTATTTTTTGTCAGTCCCAATTTCTTGGTCAGGGTATAGTCGAGGTCCAGACTCCAGGGAAGATAATAAAATAATAACAATAATGATAATAAGTAAATAAAAAGGTTGTAGACGTTCAAAAGCGTCTAGTGGTCTGGATTTGGCCCACTGTCTGCTTATTGACAACCCCTTTAAAACAAGAGTGTTTCTGTAAACTATGTAAAAAATCTGTTTATTTGGAGGGCTGAACTTATGTTGCAACATTTGGTAGATTTATAACGAATAAAAGGACGACTCCTCAAGTGTATGACAGAGCGGCGTGATGGAATTCAGAGAGCACAGAGAAACTTTTCAAGGAGCTTTTTCTTAGTTTACGTTTCTGGTTTATTTTTCTACCCCTGGATGCCTGTTTTCATCTTAAGACTTAACTTTAGAGATGAGGTTTGGCAAATTACTAATTTAAAAGATGGACTGCACTTGTGTTCCTATTAAAATACAGCAAGAGACCTTTTTGGGTATAAGGCTTCTGCTTGCAGGGGTAAGTCTGGTGGTGACTGGGACCATGTCTGCACTGGACACCTCTTAAGTCTAATTTAAATTGGGGTTTTGCAGTATGCAAGGTCCACTAATTCCTCTGAAAATCAGAAGAAATCTCAGTTGTTGAAAACGCATTCCTGTCTCTTTCACCTTGTCTTTCCATGCTGGAGAAAATATTGTTGGCTTTCTTATTGATATTCCATGCAGAAGTGTTTTTCATATCTTGCTAAAACTCGGCTGCCTTCCACCCCTGCACTAATTTGAATTTCAATGACTGATGAATTGTAGCTCAAAGCCTATATTAAGGTGCCAGCATCCATCTCTATCTGCAGTGTGCAATATTGTGTAGGTGTTGGCATTTGCAGAAGGTCTCTCAGTGACATAAAACTGAATTTCTTCTCTTAGTCACTGCAGCGTGATCATGATGTGTTCCTGCAGTTCTCCTGTTACAGGAGGAAGCATTAAGAGGATTTTTTTTTTAAGTAAAATATTTCATTGTTAAAACCCCAGGTAACAAATATTACAATTTATTTCCTTTCACAAAGGAAAAATTGCAGTAGCATAATCATTTGTTTTCAGGTAGCTATGATTAGCTGTGAATTTTGAGAACTAGCTCTTTCTTTGGGAGCATGTTTCATACACAAGAGCAAACCCAGTTTCTCCATCTGACTTCAGTGTCAGGTCAATGTGTTGTGCTTGTGCGTTTATACGATTGTAATTCCAGAAAGTCTTCAGAGAAAAGGGCGGTTGAAGGAGTCATGTTTACACTTTTCTTACTTAGGTCTGCTCAAAGATGAGTGCCTAGAATTTCACAATATGTCAAGGAGGCTGCTTTATGCCATTTTAAGAGTTCAGTCAACTCTTGGGCAAGGCAGTTGGAAGAGCACCTGGAATTGTTGTTTTCTCAGAAGCATTTGCATTGGATCTCGTGATAAGATCTATTGAAATAAAGGGGTTTAGGCAAGGGGTAAAATTATATTAAGTTATGGAAATCTTACTACTCATGTAGTTGACCTGGGGTGTATGGGCAAGGAGTGGAACATCTTTGCTCTGGGGGACTGCGCTGCAAAACCATTGGCATCTTGTTAGTCATCAGTGCCACTCAGTCCATCAGCTGATAGCCAGCACAAAGCAAACCAATCCAGACACCATAAAACCTGTGTAATTTCCTGTTTTGGTTAGTTTTCAACCACTAATCATTAAGGCTACATTTTAGTCACAGATTTTTTTTAGTAAAAGTCATGGACAGGTCACGGGCAGTAAACTAAAATTCACGGCCTGTGATCTGTCCATGACTTGTACTATATACCCCTAACTAAAACTCAGGCTGGCGGGGGTGCTGTTGGTGTGCAGCCCAGGATCCCTGCTAGGGGAGGGGGGCCGGGCTGCTCAAGACCAGTGCTGGAGGAGGGAGGCTGGGCAGCGGTGTGTGGCTCGGGACCCCTGCAGATGTTGGGGTGGGAGGGTTGGTGGGGCTAGTAGACTCCCTACTGGGCTCTGCACAGCTCCCCAAAAGCAGCTGGCATGTCCCTGCAGCTCCCAATCTCCTGCCCCAGCCCTGAGCCCCCTCCCATACCCAAACTGCCCTAGCCGCGGCTGGTACGACTGGTCTAGGGGCTGCCTGATCTGCTCGGACAGCCCCAGAGCTAGCTGCTGCAGAAGTCACGGAGCCTTACTAATCATTAGTTTCAAGTAGTGGCAAGACGAAGGGCTGTCTTCATTTGAGAAGAATAGGATGAGATATATTTGTAGGAAAATCATGTTGTCATGTGTTTGTGACCTCTGAATAGGAAAGTTAACCTGATTGAAATGTGGTGCTGCTTAAAAGGCCATGACACGTCTTAAAACTAGTAAAAAACCTTTAGACTTCAGTTCATTTACACAGTGGCCCACTGAAGCATTGGTAAGAATGGGCTGGCTGCCAGCTGAGGAAAGCCACTAAAGCAGAAAGGAAATGCAATTATACAAGTTCACACTTACACCATTTAGTTGGATTTTTATAGAGTTGCTCCTTTAAATTAAGTCTCCATTGAATAAGATAACCAGACTGAGAACATTTTTAAAACTGTTCCCCAAGCATGTTCTGCTGTTGATCCCTTAGTACTTTGGTAAATAAGTTTACACACTGCTCACTTTATCTTGTTCTCCTGCCAAGCCCGAGAATTTGACGTTGGTGCGTCTTGGGAAAGAAAGGAAGCTGAGAACTTTGTGGCTATAGGAATCTCACTGCAGCAGGTTCTCCTTTGCTCTTTGCAGCTGGGCTATGTCAGAAGCACGTCCTTCACCTCCTGCCAGGCATGAGCAGCGATAGCGACATTGAATGTGACACAGAAAACGAAGAGCAGGAGGATGCCACATCCACTTCAGATGCGTTTAATCATGCCTTCGATGTCCAGCCCTCAAGTGAAGGTAGAACCATTATATTGTGCAATCAGAGGGGCAGCTTTCCAAATGCTACTTCTGACATGGCTCATAGTTCTTGTGGGTAAAGGATACTATTTGGGGCTAAGTTATTGCCAAATGAAGCCTTCCAAATATTATCAGTTGGTGCTTGAGATCTCATTTTAAAATGGAGGTAAAGAAAGCGAGAGTGAATTTTTCCTGACATTGAGATCTAAGACAGGAGCAGTCTCCCAGCAAAAGTAGCAGAAGTCCCCTTGCTTGAGTTACTTCAAAGTGGACTTGATTAAGTACCAGAGAGTAGACTAAAGGACTTAACAGGTTTCTTCCATCTCTAACTTGCCTCTGTCCAAGGCTGAAAGCCACAGAACAGGTGTAATGTTATGGCATTGTGTAATGGCAGGATGCAGAGAGCATCTGCTGTGGACGGCAGGTCCCCTGGTCACTGCAAAGCTGTGGTATCAGAGTGGTGAGTTGGAGAAGAGGCATGGGAACCTGTGGCTTCAGATTCACCATCCCAGTTGTGGGTGAGGGATACAGCTGTTTTGTACGCTACAGTAGCAGCCAGCATGTAGGCTGTAGGATTGTCTCTGCCCTCTGCATAAAAGCTGACTGGCTTTGGGGCAGAAGAGTGGATTTGGCCCCAGTTATGTAAATTCTCAATTTTCATTGCAGAAAACAGTAAATGAGTGGTGGTAGCCGAAATGTCCCCTAGTAATGAGTTTGCATCTGAACTGACAGTAAACTGCTTTTGAATTCTTCAGCTCAGTTTTAAAAGTATTGAAAGTGTCTACCATTTTGTTCTGTGAAAATGGTCAAAAACATCTTAAAGGGTACTTTTAAAACATTTACATGATTGCTAATTCTAAATAAGTTTGGTTAATGGTTTGGAATAAATAACAATATTAATAGCCTAATATAAATCAGTGGAAGATCAATGTCTTATTCTGAATTAGTAGTTTACTGCAGAACTCCACAGCATAACATTGAATATTACATTGCTGACTCACAAAAAAAATTTAAACCACCAATTTGTACTCCACCATCATAGTTTTAAAATTGTAGAGCAGACTAATTCAGAATAAGGGTTCCAACTTTGTATCTGTCTTTCATATGTTAAGAATGAAATCTTAATCTCTGAAAGAATTGCTGATTATAGAGCTCTTTAAATTTAACTGGTTTGGGGACTTGGTCTTTAAGGATGCCATATTAATTGTTTTTCAGTATTAGAGCTGTGTTCAGTTTTTTCTGAAGGTGATCAAATAGGCCCTGAAGACCTCAGCTTTGGTCCTGGAGGGGACAATACAAGGTAATTGCTAAAATAAGAACACCATTGACTTAATGGCAGTTAACTTAACCTAAGTCTTTCTGTAATTTGGTTTGATAGTATAAAATTTTGCTGTGTCAAGAAACTGACCACTCCATCTGAAATACTCCCAGTGTGATGCAAATACTCCCTGCAGTGCTCATTTACATGAAGGATATAAAGATGGAAGGGCATTATGTAATCACTAATATCCTACAACTTGTAAACACTTCCCACTTTCCCATTGCTGCTGAAAGTAGATGAGATCCTCCTCCATTTCTTTGATTTACTTAATGTCAAGACCTGTTAACTAATCTGCTTTGTTGATAATGCAATTGCTAGATGTAATATAGCACCAAAGCAGGGCTGATTGGGGGGGCTCACATTCTCCTACTCCTTGCTGGTTGTCAATTTAGTATTTATGTACTTATCTTGGGAATTTTTAGATTTAAGCACCCTAAATCCTTTCTAATCCACAAAATAGCGCTACTACTATAGGCTCTTTTTAATGACTGAGATTGCATATGAACTGTCTCTTTTGGGCTAGGTAGAGGATTGGCTTGTTGACTGCAGAAGACTTTGAAGAGTTGGATTAACACTAGCCTGCTTGTGTCCCTGAGAAGAGGCACACTTCATAATGCTTATTTATTCCATCTGTATTTTTCTCGTAGGGTGTGCACACATTCCATTGTGCTGAATATAAAAGATTATGTAGTTCTTCCATGGCTGTTTTAAACCTGTTAATAGGGCAAGTTTCCCTATGAAAAAGCAAGACTGTATTTTTCATGGCTTTGGCAGGTTCAAATGCAGATTCTGAACAAATGTTCAAAAGGTGCTAGAGCCTTGTTCATATTTGTCTCCTTACGATTGATACAGCAGAGAATGTGGGGGAAGGTCCTTCCCTTTTTATTATTAATAGTATGAAATAACATTGTAGTTGTATTCATAGGGATCTAAGCTATTTAAAGTTAGGGTGAAAGTGGCCTGCACAAGAGTTAGTTCATATTTGTTTTCTTCAGTTTCTAATTTGGACCAACTGAGAACATCGTTGCCAAACTTTTTACCACTGTGCATTGCATTTGAGCAGCTAAAATGTTTTGTGAAGCAATAATGAAAGCTGAATAACTGGCTGGTGAAAAAGCATGAATAAGTGTATAAATGTTAGGTGAGTGTTCTTCTCAGCCGACTGTACTTGCTGAAACATTCGTTTTGTATGTAATGTTCCCCAGTGTTTAAGTGCGTACAAATCATATCGTTTAGTTTAAAACTGTTTGCACTTTTTGTTAATAAAATGAAGATTGAAATACTGTGTGAAATTATTTTGAAGGGGCAGGTGCTGATGGGACAGAAATATACTACCTGGTTAGTGTTCAGTCTGTTTTTTTTAAATCTACATCCTAGTGGCACTGAACCAGTATGTTCAGGCCACAGTCTGCTCCAAATGAAATGCTGTGTGTCTTCCACAACCAATAGTCCGTAGGCACTTCCTCATGAACCAAATACCTCCCCTCCCCTCCTTAAATTCCACTTCTTTCAGTCTCTACTATAATGTGGATTTCTTTAGTCATTGTCTTGAGCTTGACTGCAGTGTTGTTCACTGTATCATCAGTTTGTGTATCAATGATCTAGGCTCTCTCAAATACAGTACTCACCAGGTAGTAGGCTGTGTGAAGAGGATGTAGGTAGAAGCATTCATTGTGAGTAGTTTGAGCTCTCCCGTTCTGTTGAATTTTAGCCTTGGCTTTTGAATTCATGTTAAGGTGTATTTAACTGTCTTTCACTGGTTTTGCTAATGGGGCATTGCCTCCCATCCTGATTTCAGGAGCAGTCCAAGTTGATTCTAAGCCACGTGAGACTTGGGAGGGATAAATTGACTCCATGTCTCATGTAGGTCTTTGGTTATTCGAGTGTTATAGGGCCCCAGAAGCCCATACACTTTGTTCCCTACATGTCTTTCTAGTAACACCTTTCTCCAAATTCACTAGCACTTGTGCTGCTGCGTTTATGGATCCAAACCATTGGTCTGTATTCTCATGCTTCTAAGTATCAAGGAGCTGAGTCCTTTGTGAACATCTCCAAGTCCAGAACCTTGTGTCCTGCTAGATAATTTAGAAATGAGGACCAGCAGCCACCACTAGAGCTATGGGAGCAGCTCATTATTTGAAAGATTGTCCTAGGTGCTACACTTTCAACTAGAAGGGGTCCTGGGGCAAGAGCCTGTTCTTAGGTGTAGATACCTAGCTTTCATTTTTAATCCATTTCCTGGAAAAATCTTTATTTTAAACAGCAAAAAAAAAAAACCTAACCCATTTGAGCTGCTCTGTGTATGACTCCCTCTCCACTTGTGATTTTTATAGTTTCCTGAACTACATTAGCTTCAGTTTCATAATGAAACTCATCTAGAAGCTTTTGCTTATATACTGTCCAATACACTTGAGTGTGAGGGACTGGTGTGTTTTAGTTGAAGTGTTAAGACAGCTTGTGAATAATGCTCAGGCAGTTAGCATACCAATCATACAGCAGCTAGTGCCAGGTCTGCAGGGCCTTACAGAGCTCATCCAAAATTCTAAGCTATTTAGTCCTTGAAGCAGTGTGGAAAATTTAACGCTAACAGCAATGTTTAAAAAATACAGGGGATCTAAAAATGTAGGTTTGAAGTATGCAACTGTTGCCCTTCCACTAATGGGCTATTGCTGAAAATGGCACAAAGTCAACTGTTACAACTAAGTGTCCTTCAAATCCTGCACATCCCTTTCTTTGTTATAAAATAGATAAGAACATTCAATACATGGCTTCTCTACAGAGAGGTAACAAGATACCAATTAAGCTACAGTTTAGGGAGCTACAACCTACTCCTAATTCTAGATTTGTTTAAATTGCAGCACCATGGTCAGATGCTCCTGCTTCCTAGTCTGCATATGAGTCAGATACATTTTTAGTAGTAGGTAAAAGCAGTTTAGAATTCAAATTGATGCCCTCCATCTAGGGTTAAACAGTAAAATCCCATTAGACTACTGTACAGAAGCAGTTTAGCACAAGGAATGTGAGTTTGCTATTCTGAATTTGCCTTTAAATAAGTAGACCATTGAAAAATGTTTTAAATTGTTTTATTAAGATATTGATAAAATTTCAACATAGTCCTTATCTGTAAACACTTAAATAAAATATGGATGACTGTTACATGGATTACAACTGACCTCATGAGCTGTAGAACAAGGTTGCAAATGGAAAGATCTGAACACTGTAGCATAAAAATGATTAATTTAATCACTTCATAAAGAACAAGAATCTCTCAACAGAAGCACCCAATGTAGGAGCTGGCACCACACCTGGAGTTCTAAAAACAAGTTACTACTTTAAGAAAACAGGATCAATCTCTGCCAACTTTCCCTAGTCATGTTTTAGTTTCTTCTAATTTAAAGGTAAAGAAATGCAGCAAAGAAAGATGTAAGTAAAAGAAAACAAATGCAGTCAACTTGTAAATACTTGAACTAAGTCTTTGAAGTGGGGGGGGTTTCTCTGATGTTTTAATGCTGGCAGCTACGGTGCTTTAAGCCTGATTAACAATGACTGGAAAAGGACATGAACATTTACGTTAGAGGTTGCATTTATGTTTCACTGTTATTTATTGCATGCTATAAGGGTAGAAAGTTTTATTTGCTGTTGCAGAGTTATGATCCAAAGAAAGATTGTCCTAAATTGTAGGCATGAACAAAGCTGTAGTATCCCCTTTAATGGCTTTGTCTATGTGACTAGTGTTGAATGAGTGAATACACTGTGCTAAAACAGCCACTAATTTAGATCAATCTTTCTCAGTGCTACAGCAGGACACTGCTAGAGTAAGAATTACCCAGTGGTAGGTAGGATAGCATAGTGGACTTGAACTACAGCAGTCATATCTGTAAACACTGAATTTCTTGTACCTCATGTTTATCTGTTCATAACACAATGCATTTTTCACGGACTGTGTTCCAAAAATGGAGCAGAGTTTGACAATGTACCACTGTAAATGTGGTATAAGTTAAAATCTGCTTTGACATTGTCCTTAAATGTTACACTGCAGACTAAACTAAATAAATAGTGAATTATTTTAACTTGCAAGGACAATTGATGGCACTTTTAGGTAAAGAAAAATTATTTACATGTTTCCACACCTTTAGTGCAAATTGAAATGGGTTAACAGCTCCCTGGTCTGGTGCTATACTGCTCTCTGCAACAGCAGACATTCCTCAAGAGTTGCACATTTAAAAAGTGTACACTGGAAACTATTAGAGGGGGGATTAAATTAATCCCTTTAAAACTCACAGTGAATAGCATACCAGTGAGTTCTGAACAGCTTCAGACAAAAAGCCTGAAGTCCATTTCTCAAAACCAACACAATATTTTATTTTCACTACCTACCTTTTATTCCTGCAAAACATGTTTAATAGGTAAACTGAAACTGATGCAGATTGTGTTATCTTGAAAAAGGGATACTTCAGCTCTTTATTGGAAAGGTTATACAAATTTCACCACTACTAAGATACACAATAAAGTTACAAAACACAAGTGTCAGACTGAATCTTAGAATTAACAGTTAATAAATACATTTATAGAGATACTTTTATATTTGTCTAATTTTTTTTTTTTTTACATTATCACCAGATAGACGACCAAAATACAAGATACAGAACATTTAAATACCATTAGTTAGAGGGGAACTTATTGCTTACATTAGCAAGCAGCAAATAAGGGCACAGGATTTTGAACTGAAGAGAACTACTTCCTATCACCAGTGGCATTAAGAGAAAACATTGCATTTCACAAAGCACTGCTCTTTTGTCTAGTGTGTAGAATCAAGAGCAGCATATATCAGACCAATAACCACTACTTTTATATGTATTATAGAAGTTTAAAAGACTTACCTTACAAATGGTTCCTATCTACTCTACATGAATATAGTGAAAAAATGAACACTTGCTATTTATACAATATTTTGCACTGGACCACGCAGGAACTGTGATGGCAATTTCCCTCCTAAATGGTCTGAGAAGCAGAATGATCATTTATGAATCCACACCTAAAGAACTACACTCTTGACAAGAGAGCATACACTCACTCCAGTATTTTTCAACCAGTCTTGCACATTGGGGAGTTCTATCATCCATAACTTTATCTTGACATATTTACTTAGACAAAGAATTGCACTTACATCACCTTCCAGTAAAAGTACAACTATCAAACAGAAGAGACTTTCAATGCATCTTCTCTATTAGTGTGAGAAGTTTAAACAATGAAAAGGCAACAGCAAGATGCCCAAAATTGCATACTTTAGTATTCGGTGGTTTCTCAATTTCCTTAGTAAATTTGATTAGAAACATACAATACATCTGAAGAGAATGTTAACAACATCTAAGGCTTTGTAAGATGACAGATGTAAGAACCAATGACTCAATTATATTTGTGGTTTAAAAAAACTGCAAAATAATTACAGGAATCTAAAACCACACTTCAACTCCTGTTTGCTTACAGCCTTTTACTATTTCATCAAACGACTTTTAAAAGACTGACTCAAAGAGCAAGCTGAGATCAGTAAAGTTCAAGTCTTATGGTTTCAAATAATTTAGACTCTCCTGACTACTTATTTAAATATTTTAACAAATTCTAGCTAACTGTAAGGCTGATTTTTAAAGTGTTACTGCTAAGACTGAGTGGTATATTAAATCATGCTAAAATTAAATGCCGTTGGAGAATTACATTTTATATTCATACCAGTGCCAAATGAGTATTCCCATACTTAGTTATTGTGGCAAATAATCGTGGCAGGAGGCCTAATATGTTGTCTGATACATTCAACTGGAACAGTTTTAAATTACTTTTGTGTTCTAATTAACTATTCCTTTAAGAGTAAGACATCATCTCAAGGATAGATTAGTTGGGTTTTTGTTTTTTTTAAATAATGGGATAAGCAAATGGGCAACCCACATTTTTCATCTTTCTCTGCAAATCTAAATTTGTTGGAGCAGAGCTCTGGGATTGTCAGTGCGTTTTATGATCTCAGCTAAGCAAAGCAACCACCCTCAATCATCTACATCCACAGCATTTCCATTCACTTCGGGTTAATATAGCAGTCTCACATCCATTTTCTGAATCTATCGGGAATAACAAGAATTCAGTAGTAGTGTCACACTCACTCCAGCATATTATCATCCCTAAAAACTTCCACTTTATTTTAAATTATGCCCTTGCAGTCTAGAAACTAACCTAAAACAAAATCCTGATCAAATTGTTTATTATTCTTAACAAGTAGTTCTACAGTTTGATCAGTTTAGTGACAGCATATTGTACCTGGACAGCATCTCAGATTCAGTTTCTTTCAACACCTGAGATGAAGGTGTGATGATGTTCTCCTAGCAATTAACCACAGTTCTGTTAGATTAAAGCCAGTTGACAACAGCCTCCTAAACTGACAAATAAAAATGCCACTAAAAGCACCAAAAAATTATGAAATCCCCACATACTATATATCTAGCCACGGGGAATATTTTTTTAAAAAATACAAAAACACTTTTTTTCATATTCCACATTATATGTTACAGGAAATAATAGCTAAATTAATTGTATGTACCTTAATCTGAGTCTGAGAACAGAGTAGATTTTACAGCATGAGTCTCTCCATTCCTAAATTACCTGTTAATACCCTGTATGGCTTTTAGTCTTTTACCTGCAAAGTGGATGGTTTTCTATAGATTTCTCTTAATATTAGTCTAAAACAAAGGAAAATAAGAAAAAAACACCACCTGGACTTCTATGGAAACTCTCCCCCCACCCTTTACAAAATTCGGCATTCTAAAACAGGATAGCTTTCTAAAAATATTGCTCCATAGACGTATCTCAGGCAGGTTCAACTTTATTCTCAGCTGCATTTTTTTCAATGGTTTCTAACTGTGTCTATTCACCTGAGCCAACTAACCAGCTTGTCTAGTGAATGAGAATATAGATACTTACGTGCATGTGTTTGTGGGGGTGTACTTAGAGTGGCACCACCAGCAGTTTTATTGTGACAAACTATTTTTTTTAATTCCTTGGTCTATTTACATCTGAGCTGAGTTTTACAGGGAACCATAACAGTTCTGAAATGCTCACCTTTTGATGCCATTTTTATTCTGGGATTGACTAAACTAGTTGCCTAAAGGGGGGATACAAGGAGGATGGTTATATTTTGCAGCTCTGATAAAGGTATGGATCTGGTGTACAATTACTCTGTCTTCGACTCAAGAGCATATTCTCACCATAAACTTTGTGACTATTCATCCTCCACCACAGAGAACTTCTTACCAACATCCTAATTTTACTGCCACTTCGGACAGGTAAGGATGGACCTAATCCTTCCATATGGGAAGGTTTGTGAGCAAAGAGATGTGTGTGAAACTTTGGTTTGAGCCTGGCTCCACATCGCCTCTTTGCATTATAGAAGTGGAAATGAGAGAAAGCAGAGACTCTTTTCCCCAAGGATCTGAATTGTTCCTTTTCCAATCCAGAAAAGTGTGGAGATAAACCCTCCATTTTGTAAATGTGCTGCCCTGTGGAACTCAAACTGAGAGAAGCAGAATATCCCCTTGGATTTGTCAGTCCAGACACTGAAGATGCGGTGCTTTTTGGAGATTCATTCTTTACAGTTGAGCCGTTAACCATATTGACTCCCTTTGGTAGGCCAGGGCTAAACACTTGAACTGGTAACAAATGTTTGGCATTCTGAGGTTGGCTTGCTTCTGTTTTCATCAGGTCTAAATAGCGTTGGTCTTCAAACAGGTTAATTTTGGACCCTATGCTCAAGCTAGTTCTATCAGTGAAGGAATCCACTCGCCCATCATACCCTAGATCTGCAGGCGCTGAGCACTGGTGTTGAGGCCATGGCCGTTTGCAATCTCCATGGTTTTCTTTATCTTCCCCACTATCTTCTTGTCCTCCTTGAAAAGAGTTCTCTGTCCAGTCTGAGTCCTCACTAACATTTACTGCTGTATTCATGTCCCTGAGAAATACCACAATGACAGTGATGTTGTCGCTGGAGCCAGCATCCCGTGCTGATGCCACTAATTTGTGTGCCACCATGCTGCTATCTCCATTATTCTCCTTCAGGTGGTCAGCCACCACCTTCACTGCCTCATCAGGATTTACTGTGTCATAGAAGCCATCGCAGGCTAAAATGAGGTAGTCTTCAGACCCATCCAGTACAGTGGAGGCGGAGTCTGCATCTCCACAAATATATGGCTTGTGCTCAGCATCCCCTGTGGAAAATGGAAAGCAAAGATATTTCAAATCTCAGGTTTTTGATTGGCATGCTGAGTGAGAGGTGGCATCCTGGGAACCCTTTTATTAATTCTCAGACCAGGAACCCTAAATTAAGATTAAATTAAATTTCCCTAAATTAAGAGGAGTCTCTTGGAATAACAGGCTAGACCATCTGTTTTCATCTGTTTTCCAGAAAAACTGAGATAGTTGTTCCTGGTTCTATTTATCTGTTGTATTACACAGTGTGATCAATAGAAATTAAAACAGGGAAGAGAAATGGATGCAAGAATTAAAGTACATTTCCTACCAATAGATCTGGAGACGGACAAACTCCCATTCACTCTCCAGGCCCCAAACCAGACCACGCAGCCTCCAAGGGCCTCAATACGCTTCTTCTCATCCTAAACCGCAAGGCAACATAAGAGTTGATCAGGTCTCTGTTGCCAAAAAAAGACTCTGGGTGTTTTCATCAATGTATCGGTGTTTTCACATGCACAGCAGTCCTGAGCCCATACTGTAAAGATTAGTGCTTCAGTTTCTGCTGAGGTTTTATCCTGCCCCCTTACCAGATCAGAACAAAAGATTTTGACAAGTCAGTAATCTTATCCAAAGCAATTGGAGTAACTGGACAGGTGCTTGCTCAGCTGTTCCAAAGGAGATAGAAAAGGCAATTGATCAATAGTACAGAAGTTCTTTTATATGCAGACAGCAATCATAAATCTGTTTGAAGTCAGAAAATAAATATGAAAAGTGAAAAGCTATCCATCTTCAGTTAAAACAGGCCAGTCTTACCTCTCTATCCGGTTTATGAGGCTTCATTAGTTCCACAGCTTGGCCCTGTCTCACAAGCATCACCTGGGAGTCACCAAGCCAAGCTACATGCAGCATATTTCCTCGGATGAATGTTACCACACCAGTGGTGCCACACCGTAGGCTCTGGAAAAAAATATCTACTAGTTTTAAATGGGCAAATGAAAGTGAAATGCCTTGGAACAGTTTTCACAGCTTCCCTCAAAGCAGAACATGTTGACAGTCAAATAAGCAGGGTTGTTCTAATGACGGAGAAATGGGGCTGCATTTGTCCTGCATTTACTACCATTCCATTCTCTCCCCCAAAGCCAGCATGGCTGAATGTGAGTAATTGAAGGCACAATTTTGTCCTATATGTCTGGTGAAAGTCTAATGTTCAAATCCTGTGCTTTGCCACTGATTCACTGTGTAACCCTCTCGGGCACCCAGTTTTCCCATCTGTAAAATGAATTGGTTTAACTTAACTACCTCAGAGTGACTCACTCAAAGTATCTCGAGATCCACCTTACATGAACAGTGCTAAGGAATGTGATGTCTTTGTGACACTATGAAAGAATTTTTAAAAAGTAATCCAAGACCAAACAGTAAGTATAAGAACACAAGAATGGAACCACTCCTCCCCCTTCATAAATGTATTTTAGTGGTTGTGAAAGGTGCTAAATTGACAGTCCTGGAGAATGAAGTGCTCTGCTTATTCAGTGGTCAACTATGCTGTGAACAGCAGCTGACTCCTGACCTGGAGTGATAGTTAAACCTCTTTGACCCATTCACTCATTGGCCTCTGTAGTGAGAATGCCAACAAAGGGGAACTTAGGGCTTGTCTATACTTACCGCGCTGGTTCGGCGGCAGGCAATCGAACTTCTGGGTTCGATTTATCGCGTCTAGTCTGGACGCGATAAATCGAACTCAGAAGTGCTCCCCGTCGACTCCGGTAATCCTGCTCGCCGCGAGGAGTACGCGGAGTCGACGGGGGAGCCTGCCTGCCGGGTCTGGACGGGGGTAAGTTCGAACTAAGGTATGTCGACTTCAGCTACGTTATTCACGTAGCTGAAGTTGCGTGCCTTAGTTCGATTTGGGGGTTTAGTGTAGACCAAGCCTTAGTACCAACTGTAATGGTGGTTTCTGTGATGTAGACAAACCCACTAGCCAATAGACTCAGACCTTTCCCCAACTAAACAGTCATTGAGTATCTGGCCACTGCCACCGTGAGCTGGATTTGAACCAGTGTCCCATAAGTGGAAGAATCTGTATCCCATTCCCATACCAATGTCCTATTTAAAAATCTGTGAATACTCAAGGCTGTGTGTGAGGTGAGCTAGTGCTATTTAAGCAAAAGCCTTCCCCCTAGAGCCAGAACTGAAGTACTAGGGACAGGTAGTAAGGGAAAGTATTTTCAAGAGAAGGAGAAGGGTGTCATTGACAGCATAGATTCAACCCAGTACTTACTGGCCATGTCTGTGAAGATTTCAGGTTCATTAGTAATCAGTTGGCAAATACAATGTACCATGGAATCTAAGAGGCTTTGTAAAATTTAACATGGAATTGAGGATTTTGACCTTACTTACTTCAAGCTTAAATTCCAAAGGGACCTGGGCCTGCCCCTGCAGTCTGTACATGCACGTGGCTCCCAAAGTCAGAGAGTATAGTTTGCATGCACCCGGACTGCAGCATCAGGCCCTACCTACATACTCATTCTACCAAAACTTCTGGTGGATGCTAAAATCTAGTGCTTCCAGTTTGTTCAGAATCAGCTGGCTTTAGTCAGTGACTCTGTGAACTTACACAGTGCCATTGGTATGCTGGCTGCAGTTCTAGGTGCAAGAGAACCAAAAGGTGACTAATAAGTAAGGTTCAATCCAATAGCCATTTTTATAATCCTTAGCATCATGGGAAAGGAAACAACTAAGTCAGTAATATCCATGAATAAAGCAACATGAAGAAAAAGATTCCAATTTGGCTCCTGGGAGACAGCGCTGGGTGTAGGATAATGTGCATCTCTTGCACAGCCTGGGGCCTTTTGCTCCCTACTTTAACTCCAACTTCGAGAGAGGCAGGACAACTGCACGTTACTCCTTTCCAAATCCATTTCTGTCATTTCCTAATCCTCGTGAGGGCTCACTGAAATGATTCATGGCAATCCCTGGCCATCTGGTGATTTTATCACCCTGAAGACTTGGGTTCAAGGACAGAGTTGGATTTCCTGCTTTCCAGGTTCATTACAGAGGTGTCATGCATGAGCTCTAGTGAACAAGAGTCAATGAGGCTATCTGTCAAGCATTGGCTGCAGAAAAAGCTGCCTACCAGGTCTGAGGAAGCAAGGGATGTGGTTGTACAGGAATGAAAGGGAAAGGTGATTGTCAAGTCCCATCCCGAACAGGAGTGCACTGGTGGTTGAGAGAGATGCTGAACTCAGATGTGTAGGATGTTTGCTCTCCATCTCTCCCCAACTTGAAATTCACGTCATTTTTTCATTTTTAAATAGAAGTAATAAAAAAAATCTTCAGTCAAAAACTTTCCCTCTCACTCCAAAATAATGACACTAACTCACCTCTCTGGCTGCTTTCTGAACAAAGCGTTCATCTGTCACCCGGAATGCTCTACAAAGTGCCTCCGCTGGGTCATGTTGAAACATCTCCTGATGTACCAAATTCACATGGAGATGGATGGAGGCATAGATGGCAGCATCCACCCCTCCATGACCATCAAATACTGCAAAATATGCTTGCTCCTCTTGGTCCTGCCAAGAGACAACCTTGAATCAAAAACTAATGAAGATAAGCAGTGCAATTGGTTAACTGAACTGTCATTAAAACCATTTAACTTGAGATTACTGGTGTCCCCCTTGTGCTTTCACATTAGTGGTATAATGCCATTAGAGAGGCAGAATCTCTACTTGAGAACTCAGCTATATAAATTCTTTGTTTATCGTAATGTGGGAATATGCATACACAGATTATATAGTTGACAAATTGCACTTGCTTAGCATAGGCAGGTATTATGCATGCATCACCTGCATAGCTCTGCTAATGCACCTCACATCTGTTTTGTTATACCTTCAGTTATTCAATCCCTAAACTTTTCCTGAATAAAAACGGTCATTCACACCAAAGCGTGGCAAGGCTTTGTGAGCTGAACAGCAGGGTGAGACCACCATGTATTGCAAGCAAAATGCATAAATCCAGATTTGAATTCAGTTTCTTAGAGGTAAAATGCTAGGGCATTAAACTATGAAGCCACATAGCGCTAAGGTTTTTATTCAATCCACATCAGTTCAAGTGTCTGTAATTAATACATTAATATGTACTATCTCATCAGGTAATTAAGTGTGATCACATTCTCAGATCAAGATAGGCAGAATCCTTCATCTTCAACTCAGGTTTCTTGTCTTGCCCAAACTGCTCACAGAGGAAACAATGATCCAGTAGCAAGAGACATCAACTTCTGCACCCAATTCATACACACAACTCACCAACCACTATCAGTGCCCACTCAACCTTGACAGCCATCTAAATGACTACAATATTTATACCTTGTAATTTTTAAGTGATAGGCTCCAACACAAATTTGACTGAAGAAAGGTGATAATTGACAGGCATAGGAAACAAACCTACCTCAGTTTGCATTAACAGAATACATCTTAAAGGCAAGAACTAAGATAGGGTGCAAGAAAATAGTTATTAAACTGACAACGCATAATACAAATCAATTTTTCCATCATACTCATCCAGGTTGTGTAATTCTTGCTACTTCACATACTTGCGATTTCACAATGTCTCAGATTTTACATCTGAAGAAAAGCTTGCACGAGGGTTTTGCTGATAAGTGATATGAAGAGATGGATGAAAGTACACCTGGGCCAGGATCTACCAAAAAGTTGGTCTTGGTGGCTTTTTTTGTGAACCTACTCTCCCAGGAGGACTGTTTTTTACCTCCTCTCCTACTCCTGCCTTTGACTTCTTGATGTTTCTCCCAAGAAACATGGTAGTCCAGCAGCACAGGCCTGGCTCAGCAGGCAACTAGACAGCAGTAACAAGCTATGAGTTGCACCATCACCTCTTTCTCTGTGATTCACTGCTATCTGGGCAATCTTCAGTCAAGTAGAGGATCCTGCCTTAGCTTACTCCTTAGTAACATAATGCACTGGCTGCCACTGGGGGAACTCTGTTACTGTTGAGTCTCAGTCCACTAAATCCTAGGAGCATTGCAGAACCCATGCTGCTCTCAATCTCCACGATGGTGAATGCATCCTATATTGTTCTCTCTGCTCTTCTATTGCCAGCAGAATGCAAGTTTCTAGATTATAAGAAGGCCACCCATATCCTATGTAGGGTAAGGGCGTTCTGTGAGACCCATAAATATTTGCACCACGCTCACTGAACTAAGTTAGATGAGGCGTGTCTCTCTTGGAGCCCAACTATCTAAGGCCCGTCATATATACATCTTTTGTTTTCACAATAAAATGCTTACTAATTTCCCAAAACCCATATTCAGTAGGTTAACTGACCCACACCAGCCCCCTTTACCTCAAGGTTGAAGAGCATGTTGAAGTCAGGAATGCAGACATGCTTGTCTTCCATCTTCCTGCGCATGTTTTTGATGGCATGGATGGATGTCTCATAATAGCGGTAGGGCCTCCTTTGCAGTGGAAAGTCTTTCACCCAGCTGCTGCAGATCTCGTGGAGTTTGCTGAAAACTGAGCGGGCTAGCTTCACTGTCTCAATCTCTGAGGAGGCCAAAAGAAATACAAGGTTTTCTAAGAATGCTATTAAATGAGAATTTATCACTCAAGTGCATTATAAAGATGAAATAAAATCATGCTGGCTGGGCAAGTGAGATTCATCTCCAATTTGGAAACCCTGGATTCTGGTTGTAAAGGGAAAAACGGAAGCTACCTACAGTATAATTAGCATTCGCCAGGTAACAGCTGATTGATAGTATCTACCTACTCCTGTACCTTTACTGGACTCATCAGCAAGAAGCAATGAATGAGAAGATTTTATGCTTCCCCTGATAAGACCCATTTGCAGTTCCAGACAAGAGGATGCAACCATGGCTCCTACAATGTCTGGATTTAAACACTTCATGGTGCAAATGAGTTGCAACATTAAAAAGCAACTCAAGGGGCATGATTCACCACATTTTTGCTCCAGTTTTTGATCAGTGGAGTTACACCCCTATAGAACTGGAGCAATGCAGCGATTAATAAGGCGTAGCAGGGTTTATAACATTTCTTTTAAGCACGTGTTCATGGGTTTTCATTCAAATGGTATATTAACTGAGACATGTTCATAATTTAATGTTATTTCGTTTTCAGATCCCGAAGTAGGTTGAGCCCAAAAGAAATCTGTGTGAGCAAGTGAAAAGTCCAGAGCAGCCTTGAATTAAGGGGTGGGTGAGCTGTCCCCTTGTAAACTAATCATTCTTAATATGTGCAGAGTCAGGCATTCACTAATTATTCTGCAGTTATTAAAGTCTAGTTAGCTTCTTTTACTGGAAGAAAAAGCAGCAAGTAAACACGGGAGAACTGAACACATCTAAGGTTCTTTTCATATTACAATTTCACCAGTCTGAATCTCCAGGGTCCAATTTCAGCAAAAGTCTTTGTGTCTAGTGGTTCCAGTCGCCCTGCAGAAGTACCATATCCAAAGGGAACCATTCCACATCTGATTTCACAGAAACAGCGTCAGTATCAATAAGCAGCACCTACTAATGATGGCCTAGTTAGCAGTCACTGATAGAGTTAGGAAAAATGTGGTGTCTGGTGGTTAGCAAGCAAGACTCCAGGGATCTAGCTCTGCTTATTTTTCCCTGTGCAATGATGGGTAAGTAATTTATTCTAATTTCATATATGGAAAACCGAGCCTCAGTTTCCCCAAGTTTAGTTACTTGGAGCCGGAACAGAAGACAAAGAATCAGGAAAGACCCTGGATGCCTCCCAGTCTCCAGCCACTAGACCACGAGAGTTGGTTCTACCATGTTCAGCTAAATAAGCCATAGCAAGGCTGAGGAAGGAGACTGAACTTCTTAGTTCATCAGTTCTTGGAAGCAAGTGGGCAAGTACTGATACCATTAGGTCATCAGAGTAATAGCACAGTAAGATACTCAGCTGGTCTTCTGCAACAGATACCTGGAATATGCAGGTCTTATCAGTGCTGTCAGCAATGTCACTGCTGGGCAGCATGTGAAACAAGAACACAAATACTGCCTGAACTGTCCAAATCATATCTTCAGTCAACTCTTCATCCCCAGAGTTCGTCGCCCACTCTTCCCATGGGCATGTTTAAGAGAGAGAACCTGTTGATTTTAATGTCACCTATTCATTACAATTCAGAAATCCTTCTGAAGGAGGAATGGAGAAAAAACATTCGCTGTGCTGAGATATTAAATACCCTCCCCCTGTGAGGAGTGCACAGAGTGGTAGCAGCATCAATAATTGCTGCTTGAGATTAAAAAAAGGAGAGAGGCCCATAGCAGCCGATCCACCCCCTCACAGCTGTAAATTACTCAATCGTTAATGTCGCGGTGCTGAGCTGGAGCTGAGTCAGCTGTCATCGTGGCTGAATCATGGGGAATTTCATCTCCCTCCTGCTGCTGCCTCAATGCTGCTCCAAGAATCTTCAGTGTCGGAAGTACAGCTTAATTGCGCCACTGCTAGGAGGAAACCCAGGTCAGACATTTTTGTCCCTAACATTGGTTGATTGGTTATCTTTGCAAAGGAGACTGGGGGGTTGGAAAAGCAAGTTTGTGTCAATTTCTAAACTCTCCAGTCTCTCTCACTGTGGATAGCAGGCCTGACTCACTGCAGCAGATGGAGGAGAGATTCCCATTTATTTCTTACAAATCATTTCTAGTGACAGCCAAATAATGAATGGCAGTGCTTCATCAATATGTATGGAAAGAAAAGTACGATTTCTGAAGTGATATTTACATTTCCACAGCACTTTTCATCCACAGATCTCAAAGGTCCTTCTATTAATAACCGGTTTAAGCTAGGTCTCTATCTTTGTTCAACAGTTTTAGTAATACCCATCACTTATATTAGAGAGATAAGGGAGATGAGTTAATATCTTTTATTGCTCCTACATCTGTTGGTGAGAGAGATTAACTTTACACAGAGCTCTTCTGACCTGAAGAAGAGCTCTGTGTAAGCTCAAAAGCTTGTCTCTTTCACCAACAGAAGTTGGTCCAATAAAAGATATCACCTCACCCACCTCGTATTTCTAATATCCTGTGACCACCGTGGCTACAACAAAACTGCAAACAGTACTTATATAATATTGAACATTTTCAAAGTGTTGAACCACCATTACCTAATCCTCAAAACACCGATGTGAGAGAAGTATAATCTCCTGTTACAGATGAAGAAACTGATACAGAGAGGTTAGGCCCAAATGTTAAGAGGTAACTTCTGATCTTAAGTGCCTCGGTATTTGGGTGCCCATCTCTGGACACCTGGAGCCAGATCCTTATAGGCTCTAAATTAACATCAGCACTAGATGTAGTTGCTCAACACCACTAATAATCAGGCTCTAAATGTCTCTAGCTGGATACTCAAAACAAGAGGTACCCAAAATTGAAGACCACATTTGAAAATTTGGGCCTTAATGTCCACAGAGCTGGGATTAGAATTCAGGAGTTTCTTGTTTGTAGCCGGGTGATCAATCCATTAGATGTCTCAATCTACAAATTTTATTTTACAGTTTATCTGATTGGGTAAAAGCCTCTATTGTTGTAATCCAGTTGAAGAATTCTTGAGAAAATGGTGCACTGGGTCTTTGAGATCTGTTTTGTGAAATCTACTGGCTATACATACCCTTATTCTACTGTCAGTCTTGTCTTCCAAGCCCCTTTTGATCTTTATCAGCCACGTCTGCCGCAGTGAGGAGTTCTGCCTCCACTAAAAAGGTTTCCAAATGTTATGTATTCCTGAGTTGTCCTCTTAAAAAAGAAATCTCTGAAGCCCGGTTTGTTTTTAAAAAAATTTAAACTAAACACATACTAAAGATTAGTAAATTGTTCATGACCAAGTCCATCTAGAACTCATAATCCCTTTTGGTTTGCAGACTCATGGTCTCAAAAGCTTGGAGAGTCTCTCTGAATATGCTAATTCCACAGTCTTACTTTCATATATCAGTGGGTTCACTGATACCTTTTTTGTTTTAAGGTAAGGATCCTCCCTGCATCAAACCTCTGTTCAAAAGGTTGCCTTCCACATGCACACCTCTGACTCCTTTTACCAAACCTGAATAGTAGAGGACTCCACAGATTCCATCATCCACCTTCACCCAGCCAAACCAAATGTGTCTCTTGAGGAGAAACTGAGATTAGCAGACAAATTTGAGCAAATATTAAGTCCTTCTACTTTTTGAATTATATAGAGCAGTAAGCTTGGTGGACCTCTAAAACAAAAGCCTTTCCAGTATAGACCAATGCAGAGGTGGACACCAGAAGCACCAGGTTACAATCCATCTTGTTCTTTAGTCCTGTACTAATCTGAACAGCTTTAAAGTCATCAGTCTGGTATAAACTCAGGTCAGAGCTTTAGGTTACAACAGGAATCCATTCTCAAATAACTGTCATAGATCTTCCATAGCTTCCTCTGTTTCTCCCAAAGTGTAATGGCCTCCCCACATGAACACTAGTCAGGACCAGGCACAGGAAAGCAGTCAATCACTACATTCTTCTAATTATTCCAGGTTTCCTAAGTCTCACTGAGAATATTAGTCACAAATTAATATCTGACCCTTTGCAATGAAACCTTAGTCAGTTCTGTGAATTGCTCCAACTAATGTTCAAGACACCAACCCCTCATTCCTTGACTTAGTCATGTGTTTGCAAAACTATGATTTTTAGTGTTTTATGTGAGATGTAATTGCTTAATCTTACATTACCCATAAATCCAACTCATCACTTTGCTGTGGTCCAGGACATCAGCTTTTATTTCTCTTTCTTCGCATTTCTTATTCTTTAATTTGCATTATTTAAAGTGTATTTAAACCTCACTTATCTACATATGACCACACCATTACGATATGGTCCTGCATGGTGTCCCCAGTTTCATTTGGCTAACTGCTACACCAAGGTACAGATAACAATGTATGATTGCTTCTTTGTATTACAGGTTTAAATACATTTTAAAAGACACCTACAGATGTTTTCATTTAAAACACCAGCTTCCTTAGATACTCTGTGTGGAGGCTTAGTTTGAAAAATGTCAAAATTTCCTTGGAGACTGTCAAATATTTATGAGAGTCTAAGAGATTTCAATTTGGAAATAATGAGGGCTGCTCAGCCAGAACAATGACAAATCTATTCCATTCACCTGCTTAGGGTGAGACACAGCAACACCTACAAACAGCAAACCCAGAGCAAAGTGCACATTTTCCTCAGGTTCGTGAAGGCCTCTAAGAATCAGACCAGAAACTTCCTCTTCAGAGGGCCAGAATTCTAAAGCTTTTATTTTCCCATAGCGCTATTTAAATCTTTTTATCAAAAGTAAGAGGAGGGAGGGATAATAAGGGTTGCTGAGTATATGTGTTCCAAACCGAATGAAGGACTCCTGTCAACTCATTCTGTGGAATGTTATCCATCTTAATCAGCATCCCAGCGGGCTCTCCGAGGGAATGTAGTCAGCAGAATCCTGAGTGAGTTAGAACTTGTGGCCTTGAGCAGACTGATGGGAAAGTCTTGCTTTACAATAAGTACAAACAGAGAAAAGGAAAATTCCTCTTGTTTTTAACATCAAGCATTTTTTATATGACAGTCACTGAAACCCAAGAAACTGCAAAGCTTTTGTAAAAATAATTACCAGCTGAAATGGTTCAGAGTGAAATTCCTTCCTTCCCACACAAAGCTGGCTTAAGGCAGATGGATTTCACCCTGCCAATATGTGCACAGGCAAGAAATTCAGGGCCACTGAATCCAACCCTGGGCTACTTGGGGCTGGTATGAAGACCCTTTTTGAAGCACACAGGAGAGTATAGACACCCCTCACTTGCATGGCCATTCAGTCTAATTCCTTCTTCTGACAAGAGCCTCTCACTGCAGAACTTAAGTAGTGACACAGATGTTGTGTGAGATATCTGCATCCAAATTAATTTTACCTCAAGCAAATACAGTGGTAGCCACTCCAATGTCTGAGCGGCCTGTGAAATTTTCTGGGATATCACAATATAGATAATACAGTGTCTATTATGTGTCTAAGTATGTGTAGGGTCTGTTTGCATATGTGAAGACTTAACAGTTCAGCCGTATTATAAAACAAGGTATTTGAAAAGCAGCCAAACACCTGAGTTCAGCTTTTTCCCCCATCTAGAAGCATACAGAGAGGAGCTGTTTCTGATGGCAGTAGATTTTTCAGACAGGTTGTTTAAAAATGTATTTGTAATGGTAAAGTCTGTAATTAGATCCTGATCCTCATTTGCAATCTTAAAGTGTTTATTTTAAAGCTTTGCAATTCACTTTTTAAATACCCTTTGCTCACATTTTGCTTTTAGAACTGTGATTATGGTAACATGAAAACAGAAAAAGGAACATCCTGATGCTAAATATATACTTCTTCCCCTCTACTGCCCTCCATATGTCTGTTTGTATAGAATTGGTCTCCTTTGTCCCTTCCCATCATCTCACCTCTGGTGGTGCGAGAACCTTCTCTTCTACAAAACTCCTTGTGTCAAGGACAACTTTCCTCTGTCTCCGGGACTCCATCTCTTACAATCTCATTTAAAAACATATATTTTCTCCTTTTATGTCCCTAAATTTTTTCTCCCACCGCTATGGAAATATTGAGTAGGAGCAGAGAGGTTATATTACCTCTGCATTCGGCACTGGTATGACTGCTCCTGGAATATTGTATCTAGTTGTGGTGTCCACACTTCAAGAAGGATGTTGAAAAATCGGATTCAGAGAAGAGCCACCAGACCAGTGGTTCTCATACTATTGTACTGGTGACCCCTTTCACACAGCAAGCCTCTGAGTGCGACCCCCCCCCTTATAAATTAAAAACACTTGTTTATATATTTAACACCATTATAAATGCTGGAGGCAAAGCAGGGTTTGGGGTGGAGGCTGACAGCTTGCGACCCCCCCCAGGTAATAATCTCGTGACCCCCTAAGGGGTCCTGCCCCCAATTTGAGAACCCCTGCACAAGACTAATTAAAGGATTGGAAAACGTGCCTTATAGCGAAGGACTCAAAGAGTTCAATTTATTTCCTTATCAAAAAGAAGATTAAGGGGAAGCTTGATCAGAGCCTATAAATACTGTACCTACATGGGGAACAGACATTTTATAACAGAGAGTTCCTCAATCTAGCAGACAAAAGTCTAAGATGATCCAGTGGCTGGAAGCAAGGTTAACATTTTTAACAGTGAGGGTAATTAACCATTGGAACAACTTAGAAAGGGACTGTGGTGGATCAAGACTGGTTGTTTCTCTGGTGAGATGAGATATGCTCTAGTGAACTCAGCTATTGACTTTAAGTAGGAATTAATTCAGGAAAGTCCTATGTCCTGTATTATGCAGGGGATCACAATGGTCCCTTCTGACCGAGGACATATGCCCCCTCTCCCCCCAGAATTGCTGCTTGGCTTGTATTGAGCATGCTCAGTAACTTCTGCTGAAGCCACTGCCCTCACTCTGCCCCACAACTAGTGGCAGGTATGGGTCGTCTCTGCCTTCTGGCCTTAAAAATCTATGAATTATCTCTGAAATTGTACTGCTTTAGTCCGCAAAGTTTGCTGGGACACAGTTTGCATAAAAGATTGTATCAAAATAAAGTACGTATAATGCATATAGGCACTTACGTATGATGCCTTCTGTACTATCCACATGCTTTGGTAAGTAGTGCACTGAAAGATCACTCTGAAGGACTTCATCTGATGTTGCTCTGGCTAAAGCAGCAGCCAAAAATGAAGGGCAATTACTGAAAAAGAAAAACACAGGAAAGATATTTTCAAACTGATTTCACTAGGTAACTGGCAATCAGCATAATGCAGAACAATACTTACATTTGTAACACCTACATTTGAAGGTTGTCCAATATTTGTGAGAGTGCAGCAGATTCTTTTTGATAGGTAGCATTGCACTTCTGCAGTCTGAGAACCCTTCTTTGGATTTTGGTAGGCTTAAATTTCACTTCCAAGGGCCCTTTTTAAAAGCCTTTATGCCTCATTTTGCACCTTTAATTTACTCTTCAAAACTGGGGCTTTGAGCACACATGCAGAGCTTATGAATCCCACTACATTTACTCTATTTGCATTTACAAACCCATCCTGTCCAGTTTCTCAGTCTCTGCTCTTGATTCAAATTCTCAAAGGGCAGGGAGTTTGGAAACATTGCAAACAGAGACCTCCAGTTGCTCCTGTTAAACAATAGGGGTAACATTTGCACAGCTAGCTAAATCGGTTTTTAACACATCTTCAGTAACCAGCAGGGACCAGGCCTCACTTGTTTAAAAATGAGTTGTAGTCTAGATTCCTAGCTACATAGGCTAGGTTAAAATATAGCTACTGAATCTGATTCTACCACAGTTTGTCTCATCCAAAATGACTGGCTGAACTATATTAGAAACAGTTTTAGCTGGCATCATATGTTTAAGTACAATTTCTTAATCCATGTCTTTGTCCTATGTGGACAGAGCCTTAACCTCTGTTTAGGAAGATGTTTTTCTTTTCATCATAAAACATTTTCTGTATGTTCAGTCAAAGGACTGAGGGAATTATCTGACTAGTAATTAGACAGATGGGCAATGTCAATCCAGAAACGTCACCCACCCAGACCTGAGAAATCCAAGCATGAGGCGTTCCTCATGGTTCTAATTTTGAGCATGATCTCCTAGTTTCAACTAAAATAAAATTCAGATTTGCAAATGTATTTTCAAAATCATAACTGCACATTGCTTGAAACTACCTAAATAAAACCATAGAGAATTAGAAAGCTAACCTCTAACTGATAAGGGAGCGAGAGAAACTTCTCTTATGGCAAACTATCCCATCATCGTCTACTATAGAATTTCTTACACCTTTATCTGAAGCATCTGATACTGACCACTGTCGAAGACAAGATATTGGACTAGATGGACTCAGGGATGAGATGGCCATACCTCATTTCTATCCTATGCACCAAATATGGATTTTGATAGACATGTCTCTTGAGCTCTGAGACGCATAAGGCAGTACTCTGAAGTAATTACATTTGGACTGCTGCCAACCAAAGAAAACCAATGCTGTTCTACACTGACCCAATGGTAGCTTAGTTAATGTGGATTGAATTCCACAAAAGACTTCAGTCAAACCCATTTTGCTCAGTCTCTTTGAAAATCCACTTTATCACAATGCTTTCCGATACCATATTTGACAATGAACACCATTACAAACGGTAGATTTATAAGATATGAGATTTTCACAAAGCTAAATCTTCCATCTATTTTAATAAATAGTATTTAATGTTTACATAAAGTTACTCAAACAGGATTAGAAATAAATACCAGCTTTTCCCAAAAGATACATTGTCATGAGGCACCTTCTGTCTCCAAGTGACTCAGAAAGCCACAGCTATTCTGATGTTACAACATCAGTAAGAGTCATTCCTTGAATTAGCAGTTGAGCATTCTACCTATACAGCTACTCCAAACCTCAGCAATATGCACACTAATGAAGCATGACTACATGAGAACATTAACTATCTTAGGGTTGGATCTTCCCAGCACAAGACAAGAACTCAGATCCCATTTACATACAGCAATACCTTTTGGAAATGTACAGTAATCAGCAAGAAGGAAAAGCTCTGTAACTTCCTTTATTTCTAGTGTATGTAGAAGTTGATTCTCCACTTAGCCTTGTTTGTCTTTAGAGCATGAGGCATTTTTTTGTCATTTCTATTATTAACTCCTACACATCCGAAAAGCACTGGAGGTTACCAGTCATATTTTATGCAGTTTTCATGTTACAAGAGAAACAAGAATATGACGACTCCTGAGCTAAAAGAATTACAAACAATTATGTAATCAGAGCCAGCAACAATGTTAGACTCTCTATCTGAAGACAGTTTGAAGCAGAAATGTATGAACATAATTTTGCCTAGTCAGAAGCTACACAAACCTCAGCAAAAGCAAGAAAGCTTATGCTGTACCTGTGTTTCTAAACACAACTCTCTCAGACAGAGCTCACTTTACAGAGGAACGAATAGAGTCTATGATACTATGCATGGAATATGAGTTTGTTTCCCAACCCTAATCTCTTCCTCCTTGCAGTACCAATGTGGGAGAGCTATGGAGAAAGCACACTTCTAGCGAAAGAAGTGTGCTTCTCATCACTCTCAAACAATCCCTCTGGACAGTTAAGGAGTAGCACTGATGGACATCAAATGGAGAGTCCTGCTAAGATGATGGCAGGTACAATTAAGATTCTCAAGGACATAAAAAGCTAGGGCAAAAATATAGTAGGAATCTTGTTTCAATGGGGACCCCACGTAAGGTGAAAATAAACACCCTGTCATTAGCATTCACACATAAATAATTGGTTTTATTATTTTACCCTGTAATGGCATGTTATAAGAAGTGAGGTGTATTAGAATGTATAGAGGTAAGTGGCTGGTCAGAGCCTTTCCCAGCCGGCTTGCCAGTAGCTAGCTACACGTCCTCGCACAATACAAATGTGATGCCTGCAGTCTTGAACTGGAGCTCTTTATCTAAACAAGGCATACATTTCCATTACAATGCCAAACCTACATAAAAGCTACTAAATGCATTATTAGACAAATTAGAGGTTTTTAAGTACATCCTTCCTGATTCTTTGGCAGCGTGGGTGTCTGTACAACACCCACAGTTGCATTTCAACAATCTTGGGATAACTCTGCTAAGGTAATAAGCAAGCTTGAATGTGGGCAGCCTCCATCAATTAAGTTTGAGAGAAACAGTCTGAAGTAGGCTTAACTCAGCCCACATACTATAATAATACTTGCTTACCACACACCTCTGCTTCTTGCCAATAGCACTGGAGTGATGAATTTCCAAACATTTCCCCTCAGTTATTTATCTGTGTTCTAAATCTAATATAAAATCCTCACCTAAAAATGGGAAAGGCAGATTTAACACTCTACTGTATAAAAGGCATCACAGAATGTAGACTGACTTGTTTATCAATTCTGATGGACAAGATGGAGAAAAACAGCTTTCTTTTGTACGGCTGGTTATTCTCTGTTCTAACAGTAACAGCAGACTGCCACAGAATTAATTGACTTTGACATTTGTACATCACAAAGCTTCTTATGGAGCTTTTCTAGGACTATGCACTGCAAGCAGTGAAGTGACCAGTTGGAGGTGTGTGTGTCCTTGATTAATACAAGAGAAATTTCATTTCTGCTGCTTCTGGCAATGGACCTTAGGTGGATTGCTTCTCCCCTACAATGTCAAGAATAACAGACTAAACAGGAGGTGGGGATGCCTGTTTGGAATAGATTTTGAACTCAGTTACACTGCAGTAAGTCCAGAATAACACCATTTATTTCAGTGGTGTCACTCTGGATTTATCCCAGCGTAACTGAAATCAGAATCAAGTTCAGTACCTTTGCTTTTATCACAAAGAATGAATGTTCACTAGAGAGCTTACAGTACCACTTAACTCACGAAAATGGTCATCCACAAAGACTAGTACTTGAATTGTAACATTCCGTCACACTCGATACTCCTAGTCTATCCTCACCTCACCCTGTACATAGAACAGGAATAGAAATGATGCATTAGATCAGTAGTTCTCAAACTTTTGTACTGGACACCCCTTTCACATAGCAAGCCTCTGAGTGCAACCCCCCCCCTTATAAATTAAAAACACTTGTTTATATATTTAACACCATTATAAATGCTGGCGGCAAAGCGGGGTTTGGGGTAGAGGCTGACAGCTCGCGACCCCCTGAGGGGTCCCAACCCCCAGTTTGCGAGCCCCTGCATTAGATTTTTGGGTGCAGTGCAGCTGCTTTGCACCGCACATCTGTGCCAAAGGATTCCCTCCATCTCAGGGGATTATCCACTGGCTGGTTGAAAATAAAACATTTTGCCAAATTTTATCAATCACCAAATTATGGCAAATAAATTGAAAGAGGGAGAATATGATCCAGCAGTGTAGCAAAGGCTGGGCATTAGGATTCCTGTGTTTATTCATTCCTAGCCATGATAATAACTCACCATGTGACCTTGAACAAGTCACATCACCTCTCAGTCCTTCAATTTCCTCATCCATAAAGGAGGGTGATAATACTTAATATATCCCTTGGGCATTGTGGGAGGATTAATTAAATGTTGGTAAAGCAATTTGAGATTTCTAGATAAAGACACTATTGAAGGGCAAAGTATTGTTATTCTAATGGAAGAGATTTTTTAGCCAAGATTTATGGACCTTTCATATTTTCTTTTTTGTTCCATCTTCCCTGCTCTCGAACATCATGCCAGAAACACTTAAGTGGCAAGCCACACAAGGCACATTTTGTCTCTTTGATGTGCACAGCTAACATATGGGCATAACCAATTGCATCCTTCCATCATATTTGAAGTAAATAGGGTTTTTTGGAAGCTCAAGCTTCTCAAAGAAAAAAATGTGAGAGTAAAAAAAGATCACGTTCTTACTTTAAGCTCAACAATGCTGAGTTCAGCTGGAAGTTGCTTCTACAGCATCAGGTATGGCATTGCTGATTAAAAGGCTAGGAAAGAACAACAACATTACAAGCAAAGGGGGTCCTCTCCTCCTCCTTCGTCACCACCAGTCAAAATATGTAGATTAAGTGACACCAGTCTCAGGAGGGTCCTTGTACTATCATCATCCAGTGTAACTGACTTTGGCATTATTGATGCAAATAAGGTAAAAAATGGGAGAAGGTACTCTTGTGGCCTTCAGAGATCACAATGTTCAGAGGGTCCTGTGGCACCTTTAAGACTAACAGAAGTATTGGAGCATAAGCTTTCGTGGGTGAATGTCCACTTCATCAGGACCCTCTGTTGCTTTTTACAGATTCAGACTAACACGGCTACCCCTCTGATACTTGACACAATGATCAGTGAGTCACACCACACACTGTAGAGCTAACAGAAATATTAGAAAATATCATCTTTGCTTTAGTTCTCCCATGACTTATCTGAAAATGTCTCTCTGTCCACTATGGTACAGAATGAACCCATAAAACCACCAGCCAAGCAATGTAAAGTATTGCATGCAGTTAAGTATGGGAATCTAAGACTAAGGACAAGACTCCTGTGAGGACTATAATGATTTATTGTATCTGTGAAAAAATTTATAGAAATGATTGTATTTGTGAGAAGTTTTACAGGAATGACAAGCTAACTGCACCTTTACCAGCAGATAATGTAACACCCTGGATGCAATTTGGTAAAAATTCTAGCATTAGTGTAGCCTGTTGCAAGATATTTGCAGGAATTGTATTTTTGCATGACAGGTAGAAAATTCATACAGGTCCCCAAAGCATATTTGCAAAACATTCCAATGTCCAGTCAGTATCTCCCAGACAGAGCCTCTGGTAGAGTCTGGGAGCTCTTTGGAAAAGTATGTAAGCCGTTGTCATTGTAGGCTCCTCTCTCACGAATGACAATGACAGAGCAGAGGGAATTCTTTGGATGGGAACACTCCCTGCTATTTACACATCCCTCTGCTGCAGCAGTCAACTTTTCAATATGTGTTTTAAAGGCCATCTAGAGGCGCACTGCACCAGCCAAGGATTTTCTGTTTCTCTCCAAGGTTCAATGGTTCAGACAGCATTCAGAGAAGGGAAGAGGAAGGAGCATCCTGATAAGCTGCCTGTAGAACCTGAAAGGATTATTGGTGTACCGCAAGCATGGCAATAGAATGTAATTCCCAGCCTCCATGTCACTGTAGATTCTCCTCTCTTTACTCACAAAGCAGTAGCTTCCTCTTGTTAGAACACTGATCTGATCTGACCTGTGCCAGCTTGTGGCTTTTCACAGCAGGTGAAAGCTCTGATGCTTAGTTTAAGCCAGGGGATCCTGAAGAAATGGAGTATATTTTTCTGATGCAGGGAAATGCTGAGCTACCGCAGTGAGGCAGAAGCAAAAAAATTGCATCTTTTACAAGATTGCATAACCAAAGCTCTGTGTAAAGTCATTCGAATTGACAGTGTTGAAATAGCAAAATGTTTGATAAATCTGTTTGGGAGAGCTGAAAAAGTGCTAGATGAGGAAGCTGCTATCTGTGGGCTTTACAGACAGTTATCTAATCAAATTCAAGATGAATCTGTCCTTGCAATGGCAGTTGTAGGAAAGAGTGATAAAATATACAACCGTCACAAAACACTGCACCACTTCTGATTAGTTTATAATACCCATAACGCACGGGCAGACATGTCACAGTAGTATCTGTTAACAGTATAGCCTGACCTTTCAGATAACACTATCACATTCTAGCGATATTAAGGGAAACAGATTGTAGTTTATGAAGAGTTCTTTCAGGTCTGAAAATGCATGAAATCCTGTTATAACTCGTTTTCCTCTTCTGTATGGTCTGGTCTCGTTACTTAAACTCTAGGTAGAACATTTAAGAAGCTGAATTGTCAAATGCAAATGCAGTAGAAAAAAGGCTGTCTGTACTTTGGGAGGATTTTAATGCTGTAAGAAGCAATGGGAACCTCAAAAAGTGAAGAGGTACACCACCAAATGTCTCATTAGATAATAATGTATTAAGTAACTGCAGTAAGATGCACCAGTGTGTAGCAGGCTCTCCGTAGGAAACCTGTTTGTTTTGTAATACTGATACCTTTTGCATCCCTTACTTCACAAAGCATTCACAAGGGCTGTGATCTAGGAAAACATTCTAATGAGTCAGTTAAATGTAGCAAATCAGAACAGAATTGCTTTCACAGGAAGCAAGCTTTGCAAGCTGCTTTTGGATTCGAGGAATTTTGGAGGTGGTGGTGGTAAATAATACAAGGCTTCAACATCCCTGGCAAAAACAACCAGGAGTCCAGTGGCAACTTAAAGACTAACAGATTTATTTGGGCATAAGCTTTCATGGGTAAAAAACCACTTCTTCAGATGCATGGAGTGAAAATTACAGATACAGGCATAAATATATATTGGCACATGAAGAGAAGGGAATTACCTTACAAGTGGAGAACCAATGTTGAAGGCCAATTCAGTTGGGGTGGGTGTGGTCCACTCCCAATAATTGATGAGATGTCAATACCAAGAGAGAGAAAATTGCTTTCATAGTGAGCCAGCCACTCCAAGTCCCTATTCAAGCCCAAATTGATGGTGTTAACTAACTCTGAAGTTTCTCTTTGAAGTCTGTTTTTGAAGTTTTGTTGTTGAGGTATGGCTACTTTTTAATCTGTTATAGAATGTCCAGGGAGATTGAAGTGTTCTCCTACTGGCTTTTGTATGTTACCATTCCTGTTGTCTGATTTGTGTCCATTTATCCTTTTACGTAGAGACTGTCCGGTTTGGCCAATGTACATGGCAGAGTGGCATTGCTGGCACATGATGGCATATATCACATTAGTAGATGTGCAGGTGAATGAGCCCCTGATGGTGTGGCTGGGTCCTATGATGGTGTCGCTAGAGTAAATATGGGGACAGAGAAAGAAACGGGGTTTGTTACAGGGATTGGTTCCTGGGTTAGTGTTTCTGTGGTGTGATGTGTAGTTGCTGGTGAGTATTTGCTTAAGGTTGGGGGAGGTCTGTAAGCGAGGATTGGCCTGCCTCCCAAGGCCTGTGCAAATGGGGGATCGTTTTCCAGGCTAGGTTGTAGCTTGTTGATGATGCGCTGGAGAGGTTTTAGCTGGGGGCTGTACGTGATGGCCAGTGGTGTTCTGTTATTTTCCTTGTTGGGCCTGTCCTGTAGTAGGTGACTTCTGGATACCTGTCTTGCTCTGTCAATCTGTGTAATCACTTCCCCGGGTGGGTGCTATAGTTTTAAGAATGCTTGATAGAGATCTTGTAGGTGTTTGTCTCTGTCTGAGAGATTAGAGCAAATGCAGTTGTCTCTTAGGACTTGGCTGTAGACAATGGATCGTGTGATGTGTCCTGGGTGGAAGCTGGAGGCATGTAGGGAAGTAGAGCGGTCAGTAGGTTTCCAGTATAGGGTGGTGTTTATGTGACCATCACTTATTTGCACTGTAGTGTCCAGGAAGTACCCAGCTTTAGGCTGACAGGTTGGGGTACTCAACAGTCTCAACTATAGTAGCTCTGCCAGAAGCAGATTTAAGAATGACACACTGTCCTGCAACATAGAATATAACAGGAGCCAATATTTGCTGAATGGAAAAAAACTGCAGCTTACTGACTGGAAAAAGGAACATGGAAAAATCTCTAAACCCTTCAGAGATGCATGTAGATGGAGAGGAACAGAAGGCAGGCTGAATTACTGGTGCTGAAGGAATATAATGTAAATCAAAGTGATGGTGTGAAGCTCCTGCTGCATTAGGCTCACATGAGATCTCTCAGTCAGCGTGCTCCAATCTGTAAGAATCATCTTATCACCAGAAGGATAATCAAAATTAGAGATGGAAAGTCCTGCAGACCTTCAGAACCCTTCACTTGATGACACTGCCCTTGGCACTATGCAATACAGAATTATTTTCTACAGTATAATTCCCAATGCTTTATCCAACCTAGTTTTAAATAATTCTGTTTCGTTTTAAATAACCCAAGTAATGGAGTTTCCAACAGTTATTTTGAGAGACTATTCCACTGCCTAACAGAATCACTGTTAAGAAATTTCACTTGAAGTTCTGACTACAACTTTCATTTGCTCAACTTCTCCAAATACTCCCTCTCACTCTTTAGTGATTATACCCTTCCAATGCTTAATTACTTTGTATCCAATACTTTATCCATTTAAAGCGATGGGAGTTTTTCCATTTAATTAAACTGGTACAAGAACAGGCCTCTATTCCCTTAGTTACTATTGTTGCTCTTTTTTGAATTCCCTTCAATTTGCCTACATCATTCTGATAATGGAGTTGCAAACAAGTTGCTCCCCAATCAAGAAAGAGCTGGTGAAACGAGGCATGCCAGAGGAGGGAGCAGGGTTGGATTATCAGTGAGATCTGGCTATTGTCAAGATGCTCTTAATCCCTAGTGGGCCATGCACAGCTCAAGGATATGGTAGAACAGCCCTGGAGTCCCTTTTCCTCCATTCCTGCACTGGGTGCATCTCACTTGGAATGGAGCTTTGGGCCCTGTATCTGGAATGCTTCCATATGCTGAAGCAGCAGAACTCATCCTCACTGGGCAAGAGGACTAAAGTTTTTGAACCAATTCACTAGGAACTCATTGGTCAGATCCAATCAGACAATCAGTCCATGATAAATGGAATCCTGATTAAGGCAGTACAGAGAAAGAGAAAATAAGGAGCAAAGAAAAGATGGCAGGCACAAAGGTTCCACTGGCATTTTTCTATTCCTTGGGTTTGCTTGTGTAAGAAGCTTTCCTGATGCCAGAATCCAGAAAACAATAGACTTACTATTACACAAAAGCAAACACCAACCAACTTGTCATCTGGAGATTTGTTTTCAAACCCATAAATAGATTATAGGCACCTTCTGCACTTGTCTTTAATTGAAGCAAGTTCATTGTGCTTAAAGCTGCTGGGGAAACTGAGGTATATAAGGTTTAGCTGCTGTAATAGCTATGACTTTAACTTCCCAAAGTACAATTTCAACTTAACACACAATTCCCAAAACCACTTTAACTATGCAGTAAATACAGTACTGTAAAATACAGTCATCTAGTTTATTAATTCAGATACATTGGAATGATCTTATATACAAGTATTTGATGACATGAACAGATTGTATATCACAATCTAGAATACTATTACAGCAGCTTTGATTTTAAGTAAGGATTTTGCAAACTATCTGGTAATAAAATTGTACCTAGGAAATAATTTTTAATACAGATGACCAGTTTCTATGATGTGCAGTTCAATGTAATCTTCATATATACCAATAGTCTATGACACATATAAAAATATTTATTTATAAAAGAAAAAAGTTATATTAGAAAATATATTTTGTTTAAGATTTTATAAAATCAAACTAGGATAAAATGGAAGAAAATACAGGGCACTGTGACCATTATGTTTATATAGCTTGATAGCCTGTTTTAGAGGAGAGAATAATTTCTGTTGTAAAACATGCAAAGTGCTATAATTGTGGTTTTATTTAGTTACTATATTGTAAAGTGTAATAAAGACCTTTGCCTGGTCTGTTGCATTTGCTGCCTGGTGAACAGACCTTACTCTTAGTGGAATTCCCCCAGTGGTGACTGTATTCACTGTTTGTACCTCCCATCTTTTAATTATATGACAAATAGTGTACAAAGGTAATGAAAAATTCAGAGAAGAATGGAAGGATTGCCGTGTTAAAGTGCTACCCATAACTGATGCTTACATGCCTTGAAGGACCACATTTTGCTTACGTAGTTACGATTAAATTTCATGTCACCTCCTGTGTTAGCTTTTAATTTGGGGGGAAGAACCCTTTAGTTTTGTTTTGTTCAACTTCAAAAGAATAAAACACTTTATAGTAAATGGTGCATTGCCTCTGGTGAGGTCTCTCACATCTAGCTACTGCTATGTCTAACATCTTTGTATCTGCAAACCAGCTGCTCCTAGTATTTCAAGCTCAAATTGCCTTTGCCAAACTGTTTTTATCAAATTAAGACTTGCAGCAAATCCCAGGTCAATTCACATACACCTAAACAACATCTAATAAATACTAAAGCTGCCCACATCCAGACAGAAAACCAAACTCTGTCCATAGGTACAAACACACAACTATGCCTGAAGTCAGTGGGAGCTACTGAGACCAGAATCTGGCCAAAAGAGTAGACAGATTTTGATAAAGTTTGGTGCTGTGTGCGTGTGCTCATTGCTCACTAGATAAAGAACTTCAATTGAGACAAAAAATGTTCAAGTCTATGTACCTTCATTTTATGCAGATATGATGACTGGTCTACCGACATGTGACTCAGCTCCTAAACTTAACTGGGACTGGGCCATGGCATCTCAGAGTTGTGAAAGAGTTTAATGTAGCAGAATTAATATAAATATGTGACAAGTTCTATTCACATTTCTAGTGATACCCAAGGTAACAATATGAAATAATACTTTCCCCTTCTACATTAACACCCTCCAGCTAACGATCGCAAAGTGCTTTACAGACTCTCATTAAGCCTCACAACACCTTGTGAAGTAGATAAGTGTTATAGAGAGAGGATGAAGCCTAACATTACTGCAGTAACAGTTGTGGGTATTTAGCATCTGACGTGTCAAATTGGGCACCTAAAAATTGTGGACATTTTGCAAATGTAAGCTTTGTGTGATCTTGGCCAAGTCACATAGAAAGAAGAATGTGGCAAAGCCAGAAATAGAACACAATTTCTCATCACTCAGTCCTGTGTTTTAACCACTAGATTATGCTCTCTCGTGACAAACTGGATTGCTGCAGGAAATATGGTTGTATGAATGAGGAAAAGCTATATGCTGATAGTGACGTTGACCCCACTGCTACTCTACCAGTATTTCCAGTCTGCCTCCCCCTTATACATCTTCATGCTGTGTCCCATGCCACCCTTATACATGAGAAAAAACTACCTGATAAAATCCAAATGGCCACTGCTTTATCCTCCCTAAGGGCTGGTCCACACTAACACCCCACTTTGAACTAAGATACGCAACTTCAGCTACGTGAATAACGTAGCTGAAGTCGAAGTATCTTAGTTCGAACTTACCGCGGGTCCACACGCGGCAGGCAGGCTCCCCCGTCGACTCCGCGTACTCCTCTCGCGGAGCAGGAGTACCGGCGTCGACGGCGAGCACTTCCGGGATCGATCCCAGAAGATCGATTGCTTACTGCCGGACCTGGAGGTAAGTATAGACGTACCCTAAGACTCATCTCTGCTACAATGCCTATAAAACCCAGCCCAGATCCTGGCTGAACAGAAGGCAAGCTGTGGCTCTTCCATTTCCTACTCCCTTCCTCCCTAAGTTGAACCCCAATTATTAATAAAATTCTACCGTACATGTAACGAAGCCCATTCTTCACCATATTTGTTTGCTTCTATCTTATATACACGTCCCCAGCTCTTTGTCTGTTTGTGTCTTTAGGCTAAGCCAAGGTATTGAGGGCAGAGATGGTCTCTCTTCTGTGTTGGAAGAACATCCAGAACAGTGGAGTCCCAATCTCAACTGGGCATGCTACTGTAAAATAAGTGTTACTACCAATAACACTGTATTCCATATTTATGTGCAGTCTTTCCTATTCCTCTGGTCTTTATATTTGAGAGACCAAATGAATTAATTTTTCAGGTAACTAACTGAACTCCCCAAATTTTATTTTTGCTCTTCCTATCAAATTTTGAAAGGCTGTCCAGAGAGGAAATATACATATTAGAATCTTTAAAAAAAATTTAGTTAAGTTAATAATTACCCCAAAATTCTGATGCAATTTTAATCTCACTGAAGTGTGCAATATTTCCCTTTGACACATTTAACACTAATCCACAGTCTTTTAGGTGACATGCAGAAATAGGATACAAATACACCTGTATTCTTTTCTTATTATGGATAATCAGAGTTTTGTGGAGATCAGAAATTCCATTTCACAGAAGATTTCTGATTCAGAACAGACCCAAAAATTTCAGAATTCTCCATGAAAGAAAATTCCAAAAAAGATTTAATTTTGGATCGATCTAAACATTTCATTTTGATCGACTGTTTTCTTTTATATAATGCAACATTTAAAAGAAAAGTTGTTTTGAAGGGGAAACTCAAAACATTTTGTCCCAAAAATATCAAAATGGGACATTTCAATATTGTCTGTACTTTCCCCCCTTTTTTTTCCACCCCAAATGAAATTTCAGTGAAATCAACAAAGAAAATATTTAGATTTTGACGGAACTGCATTTCCAGAAAGCTCTATTGATAATGTAGCTGTTTATATAATTTTTTTGCACTCCACATTGACTGAAAATTTTGCATACATAACATATATAGAATATAGAACGCCAAAGTAACAATACAAGAGAAATAGAAAACATAACTAAAAGATTTACATAACCTGAATCAAAAAGAACTAAGTGGACAATGGTGAGCATAGATTTCAGATCAAACCAAAGTTTACAGCCCAGAAAAATACTACAGAAATGCTGCTAGGTGGATTACAGACTTGAACAAGGAGAAAAGCATTACAGAGGGAATTAAATCATGTGATTTGGTAATAATTAAGCAAAATTATATAGATTTAAAACAAAAATACAAAGAAACCACAGCACAGAAGCTACATAAAGAATGTTGATTTTGAGATACTGTGAAAAACAATCCTGCTACCATGATTTATCATAGTTGGGCTGGTTAGGGAAGAATTGCTCCAAATGTATGAAGTTCTAAATAAGAAACACATTCCAAGAGCCAGATTATATATTTTTTTCTGAACAGCTTTATAAAGGGGCAAAAGGCTAAGCCACATCATTAGCCATGCTTCAGTGGCCCAAAAGAAATTTCTTTCCATGTGATCCTAGGCAAGTTCACTGGTTTTGAGATGTTTATTAACAGCAGAGACTGGTGGAGCAGTGTAAAGGAACAGAGCAGGGGTCGGCAACCTTTCAGAAGTGGTGTGCCGAGTCTTCATTTATTCACTCTAGTTTAAGGTTTCACATGCCAGTAATACATTTTAACGTTTTTAGAAAATCTCTTTCTATAAATCTATAATATATAACTAAACTATTGTATGTAAAGTAAATAAGGTTTAAGAAGCTTCATTTAAAATTAAATTAAAATGCAGAGCTCCCTGGACCAGTGGCCAGGACCCAGGCAGTGTGAGTGCCACTGAAAATCAGCTCGCGTGCCGCCTTTGGCACACGTGCCATAGGTTGCCTACCCCTGGAATAGAGCCTAATCATCTGTATGTCTCAGTATGAAAATCTACTCTTCAAGTATGTTTAAGTTCTTTGTATGGTAAATTCAGGAAAGAAAATAAATCATTAATGATCTCTAACCATCCAAAAAAATCATTTACCAGAAATAGTGCAGGCAAATATAAGCTCCCTCGAAGACCCAGAGGACTGTTACTGTTACTTTCATTTTTCTGTCAGATTGAGTTAGAGTACTTATCACAGGGTGTTCAGACAGTTGCCAAAGTGAAGTTCTTGGACGAGGCCTCAGTGATGTTGAAATAATGCAAGCTGCTGTCAGGGATAAGCCCCAGTAAATTCAAGGAAGAACATCTGATACTTCTCATTATGGAAGCTCAGACTAAATAAAAATTATGACAGCTAAGTATCAACTCCAAAAGTCCCAGTAAGTTCTCAGAGCCATCACAGTCACAAACCTTTCAGTTAAGCAAGAGAGACAACAGCAACATACTGGCTCGTATGTGTATACCACGGACCCATTACTAAGCACGGCTAAGAGAGACTCACCTTTAGGTCAAGTGGCAAAGACCTGTGTGCACAGTTGATAGCTTTGGGTCCTATCCCCCATGCCCTGTGTGTGGTTTCAAGGTAAATTATCATGATGTCTGTACATAAGCAGTCTCAATTTGTGTTCAACACTACCTAAATTCCCTTCTTCCCTGAAACTGTAGACATTCTCCTGAGAGTCTCTGAAACCCATCCTTTTTCCTGTTATTGGATCACGAGCTTTACTCACATTTGTTCTTATGCCATAAGTAACATCTTTTGACATATACGGGACACCAAAGTAGGTAGGCTAAGATTAGAGTAAAAAGTATCAGAGACCACTATCCAGATGGAGACAAGTTGTACCTTTGCACAGAAGTCCCTCCTTCCCATGGGGAAGGACGAGAGCAGATGGCTGTACAGAGAGACAGATCCAAACAGATTTAAGCAGAAAAACAACTTCTCTGGTCCCTAGTAAAGTTGTGGAAACATGGAGTACATTGAGGAAGGTTGCTAAACACTCTTGTGTATTATGAAAATAAGCTGTTTTAGTGATCACAAACCATTTATCTCAATTTAACAATTTGTAGTCCTTTATAGACATTAATGAATGATTCATGCTAAAGGGATGTGAACCACAAAGAAAACAAGTTACATAAAACAGCTTCTCCAGGGCTGTTTTATGCAACAGAATGTTTTCTGTATGTTTTCTCTGAAACCTCTTTCTACTTTATCCTCGTAAATCATTCTGGGAGTAGGATAATTTGAGATATGAAATTACTTATCTCTACTGATTCCCAAACAGGATACCATTTACATTAATACATGCTTATAAACTGCTACATAATAGGTCCACACAAGCCTCAAAACTCAAAATGCACCTTTGAGGAGCTGAGAGTGAGCCACTGCGATAAGTTAAATTCCCAGTATGAACTCCAAGTATATGACAGTTTCCTTCATTATATAAATAAGCCTTATCTGCAAAGTTTAGATTTGAATCCAAACTTACCAAAGTTTGGAGCTGTTTGGATCCAAATTTAAATTCTCATATTAAAACAAAGGTAATTCTGCAATACAGAGAAAGGTGAAGTCTAGTTGTCTGATCAGAGGAATGGAACCTAGACACTCTTGAGTTCCAATAGTCTGACAGATTTCTACAAGGCTACAGAGGACGTCAAATTCACTGTAGCTCAGTCTCCCCATTTGTAAAACTGGGCCCATACTTCCCTGTCTCATTGGACAGTGGAGGAGGGGGGAGGAAAGATGATTTGTGGGGCATTAAATAATTAGCTCTTTGTAAAATACGTTTTCAGTATTATTACAAATTAGAAAACTATAACATTCTAATTATATAAGTTTATTGGGCAAATACCATATTATGACACAGTAATTACTCATTCAACCTATTAATTAAGTGCACCTAACAGTTCTCAAAGTACAATGTGGAAATACCCACTTGTTTGATTGGCAGTTATGTGATGCTTACTCTGTAAATCCACTACTCCTGAATGGGTAATTGCTAAGTAATTAAAAGCTCAGTTACCCTGTAATTAATAGAGAGAGAGAGAGTCAAAACTGGAATCATATACCTGAATCACCAATAACTCCAAATGTTAAAAGTTCAGTTAATAGAGGACCTGGATCCAAACCACCCCTATTTTTGATTCCACAAGGCAAAAGGTCTGACAAACTACTATTTTTATTTTTCTATAAGGCACCTATCCTCTTGGAATCTAGCACCTTCTCTGCACAATGTTTTAAATGTGTGAATGATTTTTGTGTCCTGTAACAAACCTTCTTACCAACTTTGCAGATATAAAATTATCATTACCTAATTAGCACCACACCATTCCAAAGGAATAATGAAAACGATGTATAGTCATGCACTCTTGCCCAAGTGATATCTTTCCCTATGGAAAACTAATGCCAACAACAACAACAATCTTCTCATAGCTAGTTCCCCTACTTGACCGGGCACTATTTAAAAGCTCTCCAGGAAGTTAAAGAGTACCTTATTGATTTCCCTCTGCTTGGTTCTCAGTCAATATGAAAGCCAGCATGATTCAATATCTTTATAATAGCTCCATTAGCAAATAAAGGAATCCATCCTTCAATCTCTGTTGCCTTATTGAAAAAAACTAATTTAATTTTAAATCTGAATAGAAGCCAACCCCAGCTCCAAATTTTATTTACACTGTATAAGGTTTTCTTTAGAAATTATTGATTTTGTCCATACAGAACCCTGAACCCTGAAATGTCTTCTAAATCTGATGAGAAAACCATCTTTCTGTTCTGTTCCGGTGAAGCTTACACATGTTCTATTTTTTCTTAATATTTCTATCTGGGGAGATCTACTATACAAACTTGGGATAGCCAAATAAAGTTAGACAAGAAGGAGCATTCATTTGAGTGTCTTTATTACATTTCAAGGTTAATCAGCAAGCACAAGTTGACTGATTACTAAAGGCACAGAGAAAACTGCATTGTACTATGTCATGTAACTACCTTGACTTCAAACAAATAAAATTAAATGCTTTCTTACAGGGGTGTGGAGTTCATACCATGATATTCACTGCTCTAGGAGGTCATTGAGACAAATAATTGTAGAAGGATTTAAAAGAGGGTTAAGAGCCCCAGTCTGCAGCATCCATTCAAGCGAGTAGTCCATTGACTTCAGTGGGGTTATACATTAGCAAGGGTTGCAGAACTGTTCCAAGTAATTCTATGTGCGTTATAATATTTTCAGTGTTGCAAAGTAGGGGGAAAAATCTAACAAAGCTGTAGACTGGGATTTTCCAAGGGGCTACGGAAGTTAAAAAGCCAACTCCAATTGAAAGACATCTCAGCTATATGGTATAAACTTACTACATATGACTAGAAAGCAATATTTTCTCCTTCCTTACCCCCATAAAATATATTTCACTGTTCAAATGTCTGGGTTAATTACGGGATGGGGTTCCTTCCCTTAAGTACTGCATATTGACTACTGCCAGATATAGGATAGTAGATCAGATGACCAGCAGTCTGATCCAGTTTGTCAAATTCTGTTTGATAGATTTGAAATCATTCGGTTTTCAATTAACGGCCTATCAAAGGCAACATACAACTAATGTAAAGTTTGAATCATCATCAGCAAAGGCATACTACAGCTTTGTAGTAATAACAAATCTTTCTAATTATGTATATTGAAAGATCTAAAAGCCCTTTACAAATATTATTTTAGCCACATAACACCCTTGTAAGGTAAGTAATTATTATCCCCATTTTACAGATCAGTAGGGCTGAGATACAGAGGTTAACTGATGTTCATCAAAGGTCATATATTGATTTCATACAAAGCCAGGAATAAAACTTAAAGAACGGCGACTCAGTGTCCTGCTCTAAATCACCAGAAAATACTGCCTCTCTGTACTGTACTGACTTTCCTAAGCATTACATAGAAGATAGCAGTGTTAGGAGTGGAACTGAAAATTCTACAGTCTACACAAAATGTTACAACTAAGCATATAAATCCATCCAAATAATCTTAACATTGCACAATGGGGTGAACTAAAGTTGCATTTTCTCAGTCTTACTTCCCAAATGATTGTCATTTAGGGTGGTCTATTGATTGCAATACTGATGACACACAAGGCAGTAGAGGGAGTATAAACTCATCGAATATGCTATTGCACTGGGATAAGACCTTGACTAACTCCAAGTGATCACATGCTAACTCCCAGAGTCTATTGCAGACTTGCAATGAATATTGGTAGTAAGGTTTTATTATTTACCTCAAATAATAATCAAAATGTTTTAGCTGCTCTTCATATTTAAGTCCTATATGTATTCTGTTCTACTGAGCTACACGATTATTTCAGTCATTCTTAATAAATAAGTTGCCAGTAGTCGTTAAGCTAACTGAACTGAATTATTTATAGTGCTGAGGAACAGAAAGGTAGGAAATATGCATAAGAGCTTTCAGATGTTCTCATTTGGAAGACACAGTGTCAGCTCTTAGACATTTTTCCATCGGGCAGAAGCTGTAAGTGTTCCAATCTCAGTCTAAAGGATTTCCTAGAGGGACCAAAGCAAAAGATGAGAAAAATTAATACAAATCTTCCCTCATTAATAACCACATTCACAGTTTGAGAGGGAGGCTTGAAAGGGAATAACTGTAAAAAAAATACAGCAAAAGTTGATATAAGGGACCAACACATTTTCAGTATGCTGTACTCCAATTTCTGCTCTGAGATAATACTTAGCATGTCTACAGCATCTTCTAGCTAAAGATCTCAAAGCACTTTATAGTGTATTAAGCATCAATGCTCTCCCCCCTCCGAAACCACTCCCATTTCCTCTGTGAGGAATTATAGCTATGCACTAACAACTCACCCCAGCACACATTCAGTGGCAGAGATGGAAATAGAACCCAGGAATCCCAACTCCCACACTCCCTCTCTAATCACTATCCACTTATGTGTGTCTTTGCCTTTAAAAAGGATGCTTCATGTAATGCTGAAAGAGGAAGTGTGATGATGCAAGGCACAATTTTGCTGCAGTGTGGCAGTCTTAGTACTTGAGGTGATGCTTTTTGTGACTTCAAAACAGATGCATCATGGAGATGATGGACTTGACTGAGTGTTGGGCAAGCATGCCCCTATCAACCTATCCATAGACAGAAACGTGGGGGACACTTCACATCACCCTATTGTCTTGTGGGAGTACACTAATATGAAATTTGCTACACACGGTCAAACATGATGTGAAGGGAACAGTGCCCAACAATTATTAGAATGCATTCATGCTTGAATGCCAAACAGAGTAGAATGATAGGTTTACCACAAAATAAACTTAAACCAAACATTTTCCTTTTATGCTTCACCTTCCATTTCCTATGATTTATTAAAGCAGGAATTGCTGCAGCATTTTCCATTTCTGAGGAGAAGAAAGAGATTAAAAAGCCAAGGGTAAGGAGTGGGTTTAAAAAAAATCACTTTATGATAGTTAAATCCAGGTGTGATGAGTCTGGAATTCCCATCCATCAGGTGTTTGATTGCAAAAACAAGCAATAATAGAGAGACTGGTTGCCAAGCAAACTAAAATGAGACAGCTCTTTTTGTAGTTCTTCCCCCTGCCCTCTTTCTGTTCAGTTAGTTATAATCTGAATTTTGATTTTATCCAGACAGTTGCCTCGAATATTAAATAAGATGTCAGCCATTGAATGACAAAATTTGAAAGAAAAAGAATATGAGATTTGTTTTGTTTATTAAGCATGGTTTGAGCCTTCAAGACCCACAGCACTATTTAGCTTGCCTGCAGTGAGCATCTATATATAGCTCTTTTACGCACAAAGGTTATATGGATCGCTTCTGAATTAAACAAGTCTGCAGTGTGCGTTACACAATGCGGCTTCTCTTCTATGCTTAAAGCTATAGTGGTTACCTAATATTTTGAAACATCATGTAAATGTTTTGGAACACATTTTTTAAAGACCAATCTACACACACATGCTCCATCGACTATTCTGAGGTCAACTGACGGGAAGAGCTGTACCCTTTTATAGCTAGTAATATTACTCTGCAATAAACCTTGTAAGATTATAAACAAACTACTTTTATTACAGATATCAAAATATATAACAGGCAAACTCCAAATATAAGCAAAAATGCATTAGAAAATGTCCCAAGGGATCAGACAGCAATCAGTGGAGCCCACTGAACCTGATGCTCCCAAGGATCAGAGAGCAAACAACTGGTTATAGGTCAATAAAAATTAAAATGGAAACATTATTAAAGGCAGCTGTATTCCTTCTCTCCCTTGGGTCCATCCAGTCCATCCTGGGTAAGGGAATCGCATTGTGTATGTGTGAAAATTTTATTTTTGATTTGTATGTAGGATAAATGAATACAAACAAACAATATTATCAGGAGGTTAATTTGGGTTCGAACAATCAACATATTCAAATCAAAAGGCTTCTTCTGCAAACAGAACAGAATTTGTTTGAAGCCTCAGGCACAGGGGCTGTAAATAATATGCTAGTGGGGGCTGAGTCATCCACACTGATGAGTAGGCTCAGAGCTTCTTCAAATGGAGTAATGTCACAGTTATAACCAGCATCTAAGAGTTATTTAGGAGTCACACTATCAATTACAATGGGTAATGCCTATGCAGGAAGTAATTGATATGCAGACAAAGGGAACACAAAATCAAAATGCTAAAGGAGGCGGCTTTGGGACTAATGATAATCTTTTATATCTATAGTGCTTTACATCCCAAAATTATTTAGAATTTAAACACAGGGGTCACTTCAACCAGCAGTGAAACGTAGCCACCTCTGGGGGAAATGCAACAACTGATTAACAATGGACAACAATATTACACGCTTTTGGGGTGGAAGTGAAGAATGCTGTTATTCAGCTGACCTAGAGGATGATATTTCCTATCCAAATTCCAATTATCAACCTAGACTATTGCCAGAACACTGTGTCCAGCACTCTGACTCTAATCACAAATACCAATGGATTTTTAATGGTCACAAGTAGTCAGAACTTCCAGCTTCACAGCACTCTCTAGAACCATGCTGAGGCATTGATTCAATACAACCTATTAAATCAACATTTAATACTTCCTGCTTGAAGCAAAGTGTTCGTTGGAGGGCTTCCCACACCACATACTGACCCAAACTTGTATGTTCTGATATTTGGAGCTCCAGATATACTTTGCACTGGACATTTGTTACTGTACTCAGTAGAATATGCCTCTCTTTTTTATATGAATTTCCAACCTGATCTAGAAAGATCCACTGATAGCCCCGATCATTTTGGAGCACTGGGAACCACCAGTGCAAGTGGCCAGACTTGCACCATTCCGTAAGATCATGAACCAGAGTCAGAACTGGGTACAAAGTTGAGAAATTCCATCATGCCGGGATTTCATTGATTAGACAATTGGTCGACAGGCTTCTTATCAGTCAGTAATTACAACTAAATTAGCCATGGTCACCAGGAGCCCTCTGCATCTAGTTCTCTGATAGGTGTAGAAGGTGAGTCCCCACACGAGACAATTTATTACAGGCATCCAAAACCTGGATTCTAATTGGTGCTCTTAATTAGCACGCCTATCTTTTACAGGTTATGTCTGCAACAGTCAACTAAATCTTATCCTGCTAAATGATTATCAGTGGCATGAGGAATCAAAAGGTGTTTATGAATCATTACATCTATATTATTACATACAAAAAAATTAGGTTAAAATAATGTTATTTAGCTTGTAAAGTCAAGCACTTGAAAGTGAGGAAATGCCAGATTTCCTGTTACCCATGCAATAGCTAATTCTCTTCTCCCAGTTAGGAGACTCAACCCAGGCAAGAAAAGAAATGGGGCAAATTTCAGAAAGAAATGCCAGACAAGCATGGAGAAAGAGATCCTGTGATATGTTTCAACTTCTGCACCACAAGCAATGCCATGGATAATCTCAATAGAGAGTCCCTGTGGTTGATAAGTACATACTACAGTACCACATACACACAAATCCAGGTGCGCAAAAACCTCAGATGCAGGTAAGCAAATATACATTTTATTTAAAAAATAACAGACACTGAAGAAGTCAAGTCTAACTAGAAGTGTTATCAGCGATCATTTTCGTACAAAGCATAACTTATGAAGAGAGGAGAACAAACAAAGGATACTAACATTTTTAACCCTAACATTTCCAACTTTAAATTAAGAATGTAAGCAAGCCAGTGTGAAGGGAATGCACATGCATGATTAGGCAACCAGAACGTAATACAGCTACTAAGGCCTCAGAGTTTCTGTGTTGAATTTATCATTACTGTCTTCAGCTACCTAATATGGCCTACTTCACTTAAGCGCACATTTGAGTGGTTCTGACAAAAATCTTTACTTATTCCATAAAAAAATAAACAACAGACACTATTTTGGCAAAATACACAAGCAAAACCTACCCAAGGTGAGAACTCTCTGTTCTGGCTATTTTCAGAGTAATAATAAAGTCAGACAATGCTAGTGAACAAGAAAGTAAGTAAACAAAGAGAGGTGTTAATATCAAGCTTTAGTAGTAACCCAGGAAGGAGAATAAAAAAATAAAATCACTGAAAAAGAACAAAATTAGTTGGAAAATAAATTTTATTTTCTGTCTTTTTATGAGGGCATTACCAACATTTTCGTTTTAATTTAAATTAAAGAACAAAAATAATCTACGGCCTAATATCTATGAACCGATTACAACTCAAGTTTTCTTTTAATTGTATATTATTTGAAAGCATGTGACTTTGCATCTCACTATTCTCTTATGATTAAAACAAACATTAAATTGATATCCAAGAATTTTATAATCTATGTTTCCTCACGTACACCTGCCACACATTATTATACTGACTATCCAGTGCCCAAGAGTGTGTTAGGCACTTCTCTATACAAAGAAGAAGAAATGGGCCCTTCTCTGAAGAGCCTGTAGTCTAACATATAGTTCCAACAATATTTTGCTTGAATACAGTATCCCACTCAACAGTTTAATTAAAACTAGCATGAGAAACTAAAGAACTCACTCTATATGCTCTCATTATTTATGTAGCATGGAGGGGAGAACATATGGACTGGTGGAACACTTAATGGAGGGGGAAATGTACCAATAAAGAATTACCCATGCCAACATCCCCTCTTCAAAATAACCCGTAAATGAAGTTCTACTCAAATAAGGTGCTGCTTGAAGGAAGAAGAAGAAATCAGGGAATATCTACCCTGTGTCACATGTAATCAGTGAATAGTATCAGTGAAGTTTGTGAATGGTGGTGTTGATCTGAACTCAGTGTTTATGTTTTTCTGAGCAGAATAAATTCACCATTCCTGATTTGTGACCCCAATGGAAGAATCATATAAACACACCCACCAGGGTTGGGACTAGTGCCAGCTCAACACAACAGATTCAGTCATGGTGCCAGTTCTGAGAGTGGGTAGAACCTGGAGCTACACTGAGACCCAGCACATATCCAAGATTATGCCTGAGTTCCATTATGTTTCAGGAACTGTGTTTAACTCCAGCCTGCATGATGATTTGAAAAAATTTCCCCTTCCCATTGTGCACCGCCACTGGTCAGTTCCATGTGCATAATGTGGCAGAACGACTCCTCGGTATTCATTATTATTTTTGGTTAAGTGGTCTCCCCTCCCTGTAGGTGGTGAGGATATGCATCTAAGATAGGAAGTCCCTATTTAAAACCTGAGACTTCACTTCACATGTATACCAAGGAATAAGAAATCCTACCAACATGAGCCAAGCACAAAAAAGAACGATGACCAAGGAACACCATGGAAAATGGGAGACCAAGGAAAGTTATTAAAAAAAGACAGCAGACTGAAGGGCATATAGACATAAATAAAAATTGATTGATCTAAAAAAAACACACCATGAAGGAATTGTGCCATGAAACATTTTTAAAATCAACAGCAGCATTTTACAATCAATCCTGCCTCCAAAACACACAGCCAATACAAACTCCACCAAAGACGGTGACACCAGAAAAGTCAAGTAATGTAAGTGAGAAAAAAAATTAATGGAGATATCCCATCTCCTAGAACTGGAAGGGACCTTGAAAGGTCATCGAGTCCAGCCCCCTGCCTTCACTAGCAGGACCAAGTACTGATTTTGCCCCAGATCCCTAAGTGGCCCCCTCAAGGATTGAACTCACAACCCTGGGTTTAGCAGACCAATGCTCAAACCACTGAGCTACCCCTCCCCCCAGGTCTATAGAAACATAGTTCTGGATGTCATGAAGTCTGACAATAAATCAGCAATGCAATTAAATAATCCATCTGAGTACATCCCATAATCACAAAGGCAGAGGGAACCAGATAAAGGTATAGAATAGATATATTTCCTCAGGTGGAAAAAGGCATTTTATGAAAGAATTTAGACAGCCTTAAAAACAGCCATGACGTTCCTAAACCTTTGACTACCATGACTCCCTGAGTCACAAGGTTATTTAGAAAAAACATGCACTGTAAACAATATGTTGTTTTTGCTACATTCAGTTGCAGAAAATTGGTAATATCATCCAACTGTGTCTATCAGAAGAACAGTCAGACAGCACGGAGAGTACTTTGGGGACAGGCAGCTTTCAAAAGAAAATACTGGTGTGCAACAGTGCACATGTGAGCATTCATATGATGCACGGAATCAGAGTCTAAAGGGACACAGTAGTGATCAACTATAAATGTTTAAACTGAAAATATTACTGGGAGCAAGAAGAGAAAGCTGGGGAACACAAAATGCTGAGCTCAGACACAGCTGAGAAAAAGTTTCTACCACAAACTCAGATTTGAATCATACTAATGCAGCAATAATAAACCAAAAGATGTACCCTGATAGGAGATCTAGGTCTGTTCCCAGCTCTGCAACTGACTACTATGCATCTTTTGTCAAGTCGTTTAACCTCTGTGCCTCAATCAGACTAGGTGTAAAATAGGGATAATACGTAAAAGCTTTGAATGAGTGTGTGAAGCTTAACTGATTAATGTCTGCAAAGCACTTTCAAGCTCCTCAGACATTGCTAGAATGGGTTTAACGGCTCTTTGAGCTCTGGTCAAGTGAAAAATTCTTTATTTACAATACAGACTTCCCAGAAAACTGGAGACCCACTTTTGTGAAAACCCCCAAACAGTTCCTCTTGTAGGGGGTCCACAGAATGATCTTTCTGCAAGTTTTGTGACTGGAGGCAGAACAGTGTCAAAGAATTCAGTCCCAAGCTCCCCTAATGTAGGCAGGTTCTCTGGGAGGTGCTTATGCAGAATGCCAGCCCGAATGTAGTCCAATAATGCAATATACAAAATGGAAAACAGAATAGTTCTTTGCTTATAAAAATTAACCATCATATTGCTACAGGTTACATGCCATAAATCTTGCATTACATACTGCCTAACAAAAACACTTAAAATTATATTTCATAATATAGATTGGGAATTGCTTATTTTGTTTTCCTCCCTTTTTTTCTAAAAAAACTTCTGAACAAGATCAATGTTCAGGCTTCTTTTTATTTTACTAAGCTATTTGGGCCTCCCCCTCCTATCCCAATTCCTGTACTCCACAGTACCTCAAGATTGTGTCATTTTCCTTTGTTTCATATCAGCAGTAAATGACAGCTGTTGTCATGAATCAGGAACATCAGAGCACCAGGGGGAACAGATAATAATGCAATTGCTCCAATAGTGTGGGTACTGCGTAGAATACACTGGCAGACAGAGAGACAAAGACATAGGCTACAGCTGCACTTCCTACGGCAACAGAAGGGGTTCCTCCATCGCTGTGGTAATTCCACTTCTGAGACGCAGTACTTGCTAGGTCAGGGATGGGGCCACATCTGGGTGAGGAAATTGCATGCAGAGCCATGAATGTAGGGCTGGGGCAGGAGGTTGGGGTGCGTGCGGGAGGGAGTGCGGGGTGCGGGAGGGCTGCAGGGTGCAGGAGAGGGCTCAGGGCAGAGGGTTGGGGTGCTGGAGGGTGCAGAGTGTAGGAGGGGGCTCAGGGGAGGGGGTTGGGGTGCAGATGGGTTCGGGGTGTGTGCTCTGGCCCAGCACCACTTACCTGGAGCGGCTCCGTGGTTCCCTGTTTCTGGCCAATGGGAGCTTTGGGGGACGTACCCGCAAGCGAGGGCAGTGCATGGAGCCCTCTGTCCCTCCCCCCTCAGCTCCCAGGGGCCGCAGGGACATGGTGTCAACCGCTTCTGGGAGCGGCACGGGGCCCAGGCAGCCAGGGAGCCTGCCTTAGCCCCATTGTGCCACGGGGATGGCAATCCTGCGGGCCAGAGTTTGCCCACCCAGGTGCTAGGTCGACAGAAGAACCTTTTTATTGATCTAGCATACTCTACACTGGGCCTTAGATCAGCTTAACTACATATCTCCAAGGTTGGAATTTTTCACACGCCTGAGCGATGTACGGGTTCAGCCTAATTTTCTAGTGTAGACCAGCCCATAGATTATTCTAGAAGGTTTTGAGAAAAGTAGATGGGAGAGTAAAACAGGATCTAGATCACTGAAAATTAAAGACCATTGGCTTGATCATGCAAAGTACTTTGCAGAGTTGAAGGTGCTCAGAACCTTGCAAGAGAAACTGAGCTCCTTGCAGCACTACACACGATTTTCACCTCTCTTACACTAGAGTAAATCCAGAGCAACTCCACTGTTGTAAATGGAGTTGTTCCAGATTGACACCAGTAAAACAAGGCACAATTGGCCCCACTATCATCTTTGACGTCTGTACATATATTCAATAGCTGTTGACTTTCAATTTCAAACCAAACAATGAAGAAAAAAGCAACCTAAATTAGATTAATAAACAACAGCAAAGTCAAATAAGGAGGAATGCACAGGCAGCAACGTGAACTCCCTCAGTGACCAGATAAGTTAAACAAGTATAATATTTTAGGGCTTTGTTATAAAATAATAAAAGACTAATGATAAAACCTTACCCTTTTAGCAAAGCTGTTTGCGTTTTCTGATGTTCAGTCTGCTCCTTCTGATCAGGGTTAGGTTATATAATCAGGACATGCCAGATTTCTCCTCAAATGACTCATTTTTGTGTTACATTTTATTAGTGCCAAAGACAGCTATAAAACCTGTTCATCCTTAAACAAAAAATAAAGCTGAGGCTTCAGGGTATGAAACCCACTCAAGATACTTGCATATGGGTTGGGTGGTAATGGAAGGAAGATGGTTATGATAATGAAACAGATTCACATGCTCAATGCAATAGAGAGATGGAAAACAATGTACATTTGATAAGAACACAAGCCCCACCACCGCCAGCCAACCTCCTCCGCTGTTAAAATTCAAGACAGAATGCAGTTTCTTACCCGAAGGACAGACTATGACATGGAATTCTGAAAAATCTCATCCAGAAAAACTGTCTAAGCCCCTTGTTTATAGCTTGATATTAATTTAATGATATTTAGCATACGCCTGTCATGTACAGTGCAATACTTCACTTTATCCATATCTTCTGCCACGTAGCTATGAGTCACCATCGATACATTACATTAGTAAAATGTAAGCTTAATTTAGAAGACTCAGAGGAGCATATTGTTATGGGCTGGGCAAAACCTTGTTATGGGTTGAATTAAAGCCTCATTGAGATTGGTAAATGTGAACTCACCCTTCAATTAACATAACGGAAAGCGTAAATTCCACCTAAGACAAAAGGTATATGTGAACCTGCCCAGGAGCTTTTGGTTGAGTATTATTCTGGTTAGGTTTGTGGGAAGAGAGATCACACAGAACCTGACATCAGATAAGAATAAACTGAAACTTTGTCTACACTAGAATTTACATCGATATAATTTATACTGCTCAGGGGTGTGAATAATCCGCAAATTAATAATTATAAATTATACTGACCTAAGCACCGGTGTAGACAGCGCTATGTCGGCGGGACAGCTTCTCCCGCTGCCATAGCTATCCTCTCTCATGGGAGGTGGAGAAATTAAGCCAACGAGAGAGTGCACCCACACCCCGTAGTGCGTCTAGTATAAACATAGCCTGAAGGAACGGCACAGCCTAAAGGAGCAGCTGAAAGCAGGTGTTTGACCCTGGAAGAAACCTGGAAAGAGGTTTTTGGGTCAGGGGAGCAAGTTGGACAAAATGCTTTTGTTCTTGGTGCTGTGAGCAAAAGAAACTATTTCCTGCTTTTTGATTCCATCTGCATTCAGAGACACAGGACTTTGTACATTCTTTGTAAATAAACAAAACGGCATGAAAGAAATACTTGAATATCATCAATTTCTACACCCAGCTGGAACACCCAAAGGGCAACAAAACTTTGATAAGATGCTCGGGTCAAAAAGGGACAACAATATTATACATTTCTTTCAAGTCTTTGATCCAGTGTGGCTGAGCCTACAACGTTTTTGGCAATTGTCTCATATGATTTTTTTCACATTATTTTTAATAAAGAAAACTGCAGAAATTCTATAAATATTAAGCTAGCTGCACCACAGCAGACAGTCAGAGTCTGGAACTCAAGGAAAAGGGGGCTCCACTTTAGACTAAGACGTTTAGATCTTTGGCCACTGAATTGGATGGCTTCAGGAGCACAGGTACTAAGGGTTTCATAGAATCATAGAAACATAGGGTTGGAAGGGACTGCAAGGGTCTCCCCACCCAGGGGTTTTAAACCAGATTAAGTCTTTCTAGTTTCTTGAGTGAGGAATGATCAAAATCTCACAAGTTCTTCACAGAGCAATTTAGGTGTGGACCTATTATATAAGAACTGAAAACTCTCCCTCCCCCATTTCTTAAATATGGTGGATTTCTTTTATAGACGAGGTAACCACAACATGGCAAAGAGTAACACAAGCATACTCTTTCTCTCTCTCATATCTCCCCTACCCACCCAGCCACAGAGTAAATTAACTAATCCGGGGCATTTTAGGTCTGTGCTGCCAGAGCCCTGTGATGTTGATTACCAATAGAGAGGACCCTTCAGGATTATCTCAGGACACCCTGCTGGAATAGACTGTCTTCCTCTAACAGGAGTTGCTGTGGCATGAGGATGCAGAGAATATATTGGGAAACGTGAAAGGGGAGGGAGATGAATGGAAAGGAAATGGAGGCAATGAGAGTATTAAATCTTGGCACTCCTTCTAAATGTTCCACTAATTCACTCTATTCCGCCTTCATAGTTTAACAGACATTTTATTTGCAATAGCAGATGGGATTGTAATTTTTTTAAGATTCAAAGCAGCAGCCTACTTTCACAAGAATATAAGATGATGCAGATTTCCCGTTGGGTATTAAACATTTATTACTATTTCATTTCCAGATTAATCCCTTAGTAAACAGGAGGATCCACAGAGACACAGGCCTTTCCCATCTCAAATGAATATGATTCTAATTGCCTAATAGATTGAGTTTATCACCCTGCAAGATCAGGATACAGACCTCCAATAGAGGTTGTGTCAGTTATGATACTAAACCTGATCTCAGGGAAGGATTCATAATATATCGTCTAAAAAACATTCTTAAAACATTTCCAATGACCTATCCTTGACTGCAGCACCAGCAAATATTTTTATGTTATTAGTTCATAAAATATACACTGCTTGTGAATGATTACAATAAACTGGTTTAAATGAATAAAATTGATTCACAGAAAGTACACTCTATAAAAGTTGTAAGTACTCAGAAGTCTCTCTATAAAATATTTCTGAATAGATAACCAAGGATATTTTTCCTCTTCTCAGGAAGAAACAGTTCAAGAGTACATGCCACAAAGATGTTAAACATTAATACAATTCTATATACATCTAAACAAAAAAATAAAAAAAATGTATAGTGTATTTTATTTTAAAGCTCTGCTAGAGCTAACTTGATATAATGCATTATCACACTGTAGATCCGGTAATGATGACTACTTAATTTTTTCATTATAAACCAATAAGATGAAACATTAATAATTTCTTTATAAAAGACTTAAGAACATAAAGAACCTGTGGAACTCATTGCCATGGGATGTTGTGAAGCCCAAACGTATAACTGGGTTAAAAAAAATTAGATAAGTTCATGGAGGATAGGTGCATCAATGGCGATCAACTAAGATGGTCAGGGATGCAATCCCACGTTCCGGGTGTCCCTAAACCTTCAATGACAAGGGTTGGATTGCTTGAAATTGCTGTTCTGTTCATTCCCTCTGAACCATCTAGCACTGACAATTGTCAGAAACAAAACACTGGGCTAGATGGACCATTGCTCTGACCTAATTTGGCTGTTCTTATATGTTATGCTCAAAAGAGATTCAAGACAAGGGACATCTCCAATGCAAAGCTTGTTCACACTGGATCACTAAATGGACAGATGTAAGGAGCAGGTACAATCCTAAACATAAACCATAATGCTTATGTTAAGAGCACTGCTACATTCAGTGATGCAGCAGAGTCTATAAAGAAGGGATTCTAACAGTGCCTATTTGTCCATCACCAAAAGATACTGTCCCATTCAAGACAAAGATACAGCATTTCCCTTAGTCCCTTCAGAGTAAAGCTAAATTATACAAAAAATGTTAAAAGGTTTTAACACAAAAATGTAAGAGTAACATATTAAGCAGTTGAAGTCTGTGTGATAAATAATAACAGATGGCCAAACAGCAAATACACGGCTCATTTCCCTCTTGGGCCTGTGCTACCATTCCTAAACCAAAGACGTCAGCAGAGCCCCTCAAGTGAACACAACATTGTTTACACCCCCGTGCCCATTTATTATTCTATATATTATGAATATGAGATATCCTGTAACAGCAGTAGTTATGCACCAAAACTCCACTCAAGCTGCAGTCATTCTGCATACAGCATGTCCTCTAATTTTAGCCGAGCTCCAGGAATAATGGCTTGTTTCGGCATTTTTTCTGCAGTCAGACAAACACTATTCTCACAATTTCTGCCAGACTGAAGCATATCTCCACCTTTTTCAAAAATCATGTGAACATATGACATCACCAAAGTAAGTAACATCAGGCTTCCCATTCACATGGAGCTGTATTTGACCCACACTGGGCTGCTCTGATTCAAGTTACTGAGAGATGAAAAGTTTATGCAGGTCTGTTACTGCCTCCTTTCTCTGGAGCAGTTATTTGCTCCCTTCTTCCCTCCTCAGTAGATAGACACTCTCTTGCCTCCACTGGCCTTCTAGAATATATGTCTACACAGCATTCTGAAGCGAGCTTCCCAGCCCAAGTTAACAGACTCAGGCTAGTGGGGCTGATGCTAGTGCTATAAAAATAGCTGTACAGACAGCACTTTGATATTGCAGCTCAGGCTGGACCTTGGTCTCTGAATCCCACCCTCCTCCCTAGTCTTCAAAATGCTCTATAGACATACCCTTAGTTCCTAGATCCCTCTGCATTTCCAGAACCAAGATCCTTCCCAACAGAAGAAATGTGACACAGTGTTTGCACCGACTGCTGTGGTACCTCTCTGGAATTGCCATTGACCAGCACAAAGAGAAGTTCTAGGGTGCCTCTGAGATGGAAAGAGTCTTAATGCTTCAACTGGCAAATAAAAACAGAGAATACCTGGAGCTTAGATTAGCTATGCAATGACTGATCCCTGGTCTGTCATGCTACAGCATGTGGGAAGCCTGGAGGTACATCAAAGTGTCATGATTAAGAGTATTTTGAAGGTCATGGAATTCTCTATCTACTGGTGTACTGGCAGTACCATCATTAAAGAGGTCAAGAATTGGATTGAATTAATCTCTAGACCAGGGGTAGGCAACCTATGGCATGCGTGCCAAAGGCAGCACACGAGCTGATTTTCAGTGGCACTCTCACTGCCCGGGTCCTGGCCACTTCTTCAGGGGGCTCTGCATTTTAATTTAATTTTAAATGAAGCTTCTTAAACATTTTAAAAACCTTATTTACTTTACATACAACAATAATTTAGTTATATATTATAGACTTCTAGAAAGAGACCTTCTAAAAATGTTAAAATGTATTATTGGCATGCAAAACCTTAAATTAGAGTGAATAAATGAAGACTCGGCACACCTCTTCTGAAAGGTTGCCGACCCCTGCTCTAGACTGAACTTTTATCCCTGGTCCCAGCAAGTCCTGGTCATGGCACCTTGATAGGATGGTGTAAAGAAAGCTTGCCTGACTATTGTTCATGTTATATCTGTTCTGTGAATAAACAGAAGACTTCAGTGTCAAGAGCTGTCTATCTGGCATATTTCACCATACTAAAATTCAACTTAAAGAGCAACGGAGAGCAAAGATAGGAAAAAAGACAAAATTCCACAGGAATGATTTTACAATGTAAAAATAATTTATTTCAAAGAAAGATTAGAATAAACAGTATGGAAATTGAATTTGTAAACAGTACTGCATTAGAGTAGTCTAGTCGGAAATTTCCTGACTGCTGAACTGATTAGCATATTGAATGCTTGCCTGAGGCATAACCCACACACCACCATTCTAACAGAAAACAAAAGCTAGCATTTATAAGGAAGATGTATTATGATTAAACATGAGACTGAAAGTCAGAACTCCCGACTTTCCTCAAACAGTAATAAGTGTGTGTCCTCAAACAGTAATAAGTAAATAATAACAATACCTAGCACTTATATAGCACTTTTCACCAGTAAATCTCAAAGGAGGCAAGTATAATAATCTCCATTTTACAGATGGAGAAACTAAGGCACAGAAGTGAAATTACTCGCCCACGGTAACCGCAGCAGACCAGTGATACAGCCAGGAAATAGAAACAAGGTCTCCTGAGTACCACTTCAGTGCTCTATACATTAGGCCATCCTTCCTATCAAGTCACAAATTCTTTATGCCATCTGTAAAATACTATGCTTAACAACCTTGACAGGGGAATTCTATATAGCTATGCATTTCTAATATGCCCTTTACTGTGCTAGCTACATGTATTTGTTTGAGATGAAACGAGCAAATATTTTATATAATATTTATTTAATGTAATCAAAAAACAAACCAGATCTTTCAGTCTGTGGTAGGCATTATAAAAATTAGCATATATATATATATATAATATTTAATTGCACATGTTTCTTTATATATATATATAAAGAAACATGTGCAATTAAACCCAGCTCTTCTTCAAAGGAGAAAGGATATTTCAAGTCATATCTCTAGAGCATGTCCCCTATTAATGACCGTACTAAGGTAACTGAAGTAACATGATGTGGATCTTTGTACCCAGCTATTGGCTGGTCTACATAAGAGGTAATCTTCCAGCTACAGGACTTGGTACATTAGCTCAAGCAGTAGACACACGTTTTTAAGACCAGATGCCTGAGATTAAAACCCTACCGAAGAACCATCTAGGGGCAGGGGGTCCATCACAATAACATACAGACTTTTGATGGCCACTACATCATATTCTTAGAGCATGAATCTCCACTGCCTTGCATTGAAAAATGCAATCGCACCTGTGCAAAGTGAAAGTAAGACACTACCACATCATAATTCACCAGTCTCTTTCACTGGCAATGTAGTAGCATTTTACACTCACTTCCCATATGTGGTAAACAAATATGAAAGATGCAAGGCAGTGAAGAATCGGACTCTCCAATCATCTATGCAAGTCTGCCTATATGAGGTGGCTTTGTAACCAATTCACATAAACCTGGCATAGAGTGTGGCTCCAATAGATTTTAAAACATGGGAGAATTTTTGAGGAAATTTCTTCAACATAGACAGGATTTCAGAGATATTACACAGCTAGCCTCTTAACTGAGCAACATCCTGTTGCCTTTTCTGTGTTCTCTTCACAGCTAGTAACAATTATAACTAGAAGAGTTAATTACTGTACCTTTCAAGCAGGGCTTTAATTTTATTTTTGTTCTTTTCACTACAAATGCAGATGAATCACAGGGTCACTTTAAATACAGAATTCACTTTAATTATACTCAGGGACTTTTTTTATCACATGGGCATTTACATCATCAAACAGATCAGGTTATTTTAAAATATTTTCTTGATTATGAATATAACCAGTCTGTTAACCACCCCAAAATGAAGCTCTCCCCTTAGAACTCAGGAAGGGTCTTTATGCATGAAGATGACAGTGTAACTAGAGTCAGATCAGCTAGAATTACATAACAAATATTTAAACATATGTGGATTTTAACAGTGGCCTATTAGTGTTTTCAAGAGTATATTTATCATTATTTGGAAACTAGACAATTATCTGTCAATGAAGCAGATGGAGAAGAAAACCACAGTGACTTAGAATATTATTCTCTCTCAACCTGCCAGAGCTACTTTTCAAAAGTGAAACGAAACTCCAGGATCTGGTAAAATGACTCCTTGACTCTTGCATGCTCAGGTCTATTTTTCAGATGAGAGACAGTTTAAGTGATTTGTCAATCATATCACAGAAAGACTTGGAAGGGTAACCCTGATGTGAGATGAAACATACACATTCGTCAAAATCTCTAGAGTTAGTTATGCCAACTATAACTAATAATGCTTGCCTGCCTTTGTTGAATGCTTTGAGATCTACAGATGGAAAAGCAATAGGTAGGTGCAAATAATTATTAGCTGCTTTTTCTTCTTTAAAAAAAAAAGTTTTGAGAAGCTCTGGAATTTCAAAGAGGAAAATCCACACTATTTATAAAGCTTAAATGACTCAATGCAGAATCTTAAAGCCAGAGAAAACACTGGGTAATGTACTATAGGGAAAAATATAGTTGCATTGGCAGCAGGGATGGACTGGTCTCCTATAAACTTTCACCATCTCTAACCTACATTATTCTGAATTTATCTTTGTAGAGTGCCACACAGTATCATTTGATTTTAAGATAATTTCATTAGACTCTTTTCAATGTCCTACTTTTGCTTTTTAAATTTTTATTTTCATAATATTGCTATGCTTAGTATGATTTCATATATATTTACTAAACTTGACCAGAGTGCTGTGTAAATTATGTACCCCCCCCGCATTCTCATGAAAAAAATGTTTAATAATAGAGAAACCTGTTCATGTAGCTTAAAGTCATGTCAATAACTTTCATTCTGCCATTGGATCTTTATTTTTAATCATTTATTGTATGTGTAAAACAGCATCAAGGGAATCAGTTGGATCTTTCCTCTTCAATGGGCTGATTATCTCTTGCATTTTTCATTGTGCAAGTCAGTGTTTTTGGTGACTTGAACCATAGACAGTGCTTCGCCTTCTTTTCTTTCTGATGACACATGGAAGGGAATCAAACTGCTGTGACAGAAATGGTTATCCTAATCACTTACCTAAAAAGACTCCGCATGCAAAGCCAATTCTCTCCCCTTCACTTGAAGGACAGAGCTTTGTTTAAATCATCTGCCTTTCCCAGGCTGACATTTTTAGGTCTGGACAATCAATTATTCATTTGCCATTTTTCCACTGTCTTCTTCCTCTTCTAGTGCTTTCATAATTGGAAGGATTCATGGACTTGTGACAAGCGGGCATCAGCCAGCATTGTTTTGTGGGAGCGTTGGTGAAAGACTGTCGTACTACATCATAACAACCTTAATGCTTTTTATGATTAGTATATTCTCTATCATAAATCCAATTACAAAATTACCACAATACTCTTCAAAAATAACCAAAATTTTACTGTGCTGGCAGAAATAATGAAGTATCCATAACTACCTCAGAATCCACTAAAAGTTTTGTACAGACTTTTTAATAACTGAACTCTCATTTGCAAAATATATATTTTAACCCTGAGTCATGGCACTATAAAATCCCATGTTTTGTAGATTATTAATTTTTAAATATGTACTGTATAACAATAATATGAATACTAAAAGAGGCTGAAATTGAAAAGCCCATATCCAAACACCTCTGAATTTTGGGATGTCGCAGATCCACATTTTACAGTTTGAACCTGCTTCCCTTAAGATATTTTACGTATATATACACAGCATTTCATCTGAAGATAAATAATTCAGGCTTAAAAAAAAAAAAAACCTATTTGTTAGTGATGAATAGTAAACTTCCCCTAGTAAGGGAGAAGACAAAGGCATAAAGTTCTTCAATTTCTCTTGAATGTAAGATTTCATGTGTGTGTTAGCAGGCATGCAGATTTATATAGCATTTTTAATCTGTAGATTCCAAAGCACATTACAAAAGAAGTTATCATTCTTCCCATTTTAGGGATTGGAAACTGAGGCATCGAGCACTGAAATGACATGCCAAGATCATCCAGAAAGCCATCAACAAGACCCTCCCAGGTCTTCTAGTTCCCAGCCCAGTGTTCCATCCACTGGACCACCTTGCTTATAGTTGAAAAGAAACTTTCCAAATGTGAACTCCAATATAAAGCAATGCAGTGCTGTCCTCCTGCATCCACAGACAAACAGCTACAATACCTCTCATTTCTCATAGCTTTCCTGAGCATCAACAATGTCAAATTGGTAATTTTCAGTGCTACTGTTCAAAACTCTCTAGGCAGCAGTGAAACTGAGAAAAATCATGTCAATTTCACTATACTGTAGCTGTGGAAAGCTATAAGCAGTCAGAGTACTGCAGCTGTTGAGTGGGGAAGAGGATCCCAAAAACAAAAGCTGGTGGACACACAGAATAGTCCCCACTCACTCAGGAGGTTCTAGAGTGTGAAGTGTGAGAAAGTTCTCTCAAGTAAGGAGAGAGGCAGAGACAAAGACTTCACATTTATCACATGCCTCCTAGCTAGAAGCTGATGCAAAAAAATTCCGTGCAACTGGACTTCTCTCACAATCTTTCGTGCTGGTCTCTGGCTGGGGGTATCTGGTAATTTTTGAAGTCCTAATAATGATACTATAAACAGTGGTACCAACATTTTTCAAAATCACAATTTCATTTTATGCTGCTGATGGAGCTTTTGGGAGGCTTAAATACATTTCATAGTTACTTGCCCAATAACACCTACTGAGTACGTAGAAGAGCCAAGAATCTATTTTATGCATTTGTACAGCACATACCATTGTAGCATGCCAGGAACCTGGAAGCCAGGAATCTTAGTTCTCATTCCCCTGCCCTAACCACTACAGAACACTGCCTCCTTCCAATACACACACACACACACATATATATATCCTTCCAATACACACACACACACACACACACACCCCTCTACCCCGATATAATACGACCCAATATAACACGAATTCGGACCTAACGCGGAAAAGCAGCGCTCCGGGGGGCCGGGGCTGCGCACTCCGGCGGATCAAAGCAAGTTCGATATAACACGATTTCACCTATAACGCAGTAAGATTTTTTGGCTCCCGAGGACAGCGTTATATCGGGGTAGAGGTGTATATTTATATATATTTTACTGTATTGCACTTATGACCTGATTTTCAAGAACGAATTTAAAAGAAATTGCAAACACACAAAGTAAGTAGGACACATGGAAGTCTAGACTGGAATAAGCAATTAACAGATTGACATGTTTGCCTGGAAACCCCCATTCCACCTGTTAGCAGGAGGTGATGATGCTGGGTGTGTTTTGCTGACACAATGTTCTAGATTTGGATGGGATTGGCTGTCAGAGAATCTAGGATGTGGGCTGAGCAGTCAGCAGAGAGGAACTGTGGGAGCAGCCAGGCTTGGGAAGAAGGTTTGGGCAGGATTTTGTGTTTCATTTTTGAGTTCTTTATCTGAATAAAAAGAAATTCCTCAAGGGTAGATTTTGACTAAGATTTATGTGGACCGTGTCTGGAACATGGTAGGGATATCACCTGCTCACAGTATCACATAGGTTCCTTATAATAAGGGTCATCCCTTATTTTTTCATTACTCTACAAGATCGGGAGTTCCTGAGTGCTGCAAAAAAGCAGCAAGAAATACTCCGGCGAACATAGGTGAGTACTGCTTATTAGTTATTATTAATAATAATTAATACAGTAATTATATCAGGAGAAGGGTTAGAGTGGAGGTGCTAAGCTAACAGTCCCTTATTTTTTAAATGCAATGTTGGAAACCCTCGTATCATGTGCTCTCAGAACTGTAAAGACTTATGCAGAAACTTCTTGTGAAGTGTTTTGAGATCTACTGATGAAAAGCATTATGGAAAGAATGAGGAGTGGTGCCGTCATGCAGAAATGTGACCCTGGGTTTTTTTTTTGTTTTGTTTTTTTTATATTGCTGTGCATCATCCAATCAGTAGTTGATTTCAGAGCCTTGTATGAGATCAGTTACTGCTGGAGAGAAAGAGAGTCAGGTATGGTGTACTTATTTATTTTAAATTACATACATGTTCTTATCTACTGTAAGTACAAGAGTTCTGTCACTCTTAAGTAGGTTATATCCACCAGCACACAGGAAACTCCAGTAACCGCAGCTCAGTCACCATGAGATACCACCCGCCTTTGCAGTTCCCCAGGTTTCCAAACGTCCTCCACAGACCACAATTCCTACAGCATTCCCCCCACCCTCACATGGCCTATCAGTCTTCAGCCTGGAGCCAGAAGAGGAGCAGCAGATTTGTCCTTAACAGATTCATCATACTGCACTCTGCTGACCTATGTCTGCTCAGTTGATTCATCACAATATATTTCTAGAATGTGAAGGTCTAGGATAACTTTTCTAGTGATAACATTATGCCATAAGTTTCAGAGTAACAGCCGTGTTAGTCTGTATCCGCAAAAAGAAGAACAGGAGTACTTGTGGCACCTTAGAGACTAACAAATCTAATAATCTCTAAGGTGCCACAAGTACTCCTGTTCTTCATTATGCCATAACACATTAGTTCTAAAGATTTCCAAAACCAAGTTCCATACCAGAAATTTCCCCCCAAGAATTTGGGAATAAGAATTAGAGACAAATAAGGACAGTGGCTACGTTCCAAGGGTTTTTTTGTTTTATGAGTCTGACGGGAAGGATGGAGCAGTCCAATGATATGAACTTGCTTCTGCAATACAGGCTTTACATTTAGCAAAAGTGAGTTGAGTTTAATGGTCTCCACTTAGTCCTTGTTCTGCTTGGACTAATTTTGCAGGCCTAAAGTATTCGCTTAGCGGAAGCCCACAAATAGTAGCAAGGATGTTTCACATTAGAACTTAAACCTTGAACAATATAAGCATCTTTATACTTTTCAGAAACGGAAAGGCCTGATTAAATAATACATCTCTTGGTCAAACCAAGTCTGTGAATAAGTTTCTGAACTCAGTTACACTGGTGTAAACCACTGTATCAATAGTTACCTCAGATTTATACTTTGTTAAATGAGATCAGACTCTGGCCATTAATGATTTCAGGACAGCAATTTGAACTATGCTTTTCAGTGAAATTTCAAGCAATTCAAGTTGCATTTAAAGATAAGTTTACTATTTGGTTCCCATAGGTCTTGGTCATTCCCACAGACACAAAATATCACAGATATTTTGTGCCTGCCTCCATTCCTCTATTATTTTTTAAATTTGCATACTGGTTTAGATTTTGAAGAATACACACATGCTCACTTGTAAGACACTTCCTTCTTACAAAGAATTTAATTCTCTGTAGTGCTAAGTTATTTAAATCTATCTGAAACTGCCTATATACATATATCCCATCCTTTTTGTTCAATGCCAATGCATATCCTATTACTGTAGGTTTATACGAGGGCTCTGTATAGTTAGGAACATCATAAAAAACAGGGCAAAGCATAGTTTATTAAAAAAAACCCTCCATACTTGACTACTATGTTGTCTTTTCACTTTCCCTCTATGTTGCTCTCCCCCTTGTTCTGCATCCGGCCCCTTCCCATGCCTCTTCAGTCCCTATGCTGTTCTCCTCTACATCTCAGTATGTATTAGCTGCCAAGTGAAACTGACTAGACTCCTGATCATGTAAGCTCTATCACAGAACACCTCAGAGGCTGGGATTCTAGTCACTTCAACTCTACAGCAAGCGCATACCAAGAGGAGGAGCTGGAAAGCATAACACAGAGACTGGCTGGGAAGAGGAGACAGCAAAGGCAAAGCACAATGTGAAGGACGGTGGGAACAACGGTGCAGCTGCCAAACTGGAAAACCCGGGGGTTGCCAAGCATGACCCTAAAACTCAATTGCACAATATTTTTCGTCTAGCCATCTTTGGATGCACTCAGCATAAATAGTCAGAAATGCACTAAAGGATCCTGCATTTAATCATTATTATTTGTATTCCAGTAGCACCTGCAGGCCCGAGAGCCCCATTGTGGAAAGCACTATACAGAGTAGAAGATGGACCCTGCCCCGGACAGCTTACAATTTAAATGGACAAGAAAGACATAGGGTGGGGGAAAGGAATGCAACACTAGTATATTGGATGTAGTGATGACTTACCAGTATCATGTTATTTCCACAATTTAAAAAGAATACACATGTACATGTTATAATCCGAAATCATTAACTGATAGATACTATTTTGTTCATTCAAATATTTTGGCTATTACTTGATATCAATTTAAAATGAAACCTGTATACTATAGACCCTTTCCAAAAAATAAAAATGCAATCATGAGCACTGAACTAAAGAATTATTCTAATCATCTGAAAGCGTGGCCATCTTCTATGCAAGAAAAATTCTGCCTTATGGTTTTATTCCTCTCAAAATGACTAAAGCCCAGTATTTACATATTAATTCCTTCAGTCTCCCAGAGGGTCTACTTCATTACTAACTTGGATAAACTATTGTATAAGGTCATTTGTGAATATTTTGTATTCCTTACATAAAAGTTGCTATATAGTTGGGATTTGGTTTAGATATTCATCCAGACATGAAGTTGCTTATCCATCTGAGCTAACAACATCTCTTTGAACTCCAGAACTAGAATGGAAATCTTATGCAAACAGGCTCCCAGAGGTTTGTAACACTTCCATGTCAGCACCATCAGGAAATACCATGGAACAGCACACCCCTTTGCAAGAAGAGGGAGGGGAAAAGCAAAGCTGCTTCCCCACTTCCAGGAGTGCATTGGGCCTGATGCAGCATAAGGGTCTCACTCTGCTGTGGAGGATGTGATAGGGGAAGACAGAGCACTATGGACAGTTTAACAATGGATGCCAGAGGCAAACTAAACAACTAGGACTTATTTGTTAGTGAAACAAAAATCCACTTGTGCAGTCTTAAATCATCTGGTGCCAAGTCTTGATGTCGTTACGCAGACAAAATCTCTATTTAAACTCGGTGATAGTTTTGCCTGCAAGAAATGAGTAATGACCAACTGAGCTGACAATCATGAAAATGAGAATACCAAAACCATTTTTTTCTAGTGAAATATTAACACTGCTACCATATTTGTCAAGCTGCACCATTCTGAGGGTAGAAGTCCAGGGTCCATATACAGAACAGAGCACAAAGCATCCTCAATCTAGGAGCAGCTCCAAAATAAAGATGGCGCTGCCTTGGTAGCCATCAAATACATATTTGATTAATAAAGGAATTACATAGTGGAGAAGGAACACTACAAGTTTAAAATTACACTTTAAGCTATTAGAAACAAAGCATTTTTAGTTCCTGCATCACATCTCCAAAAGTTCAGCATTAGCACAACCACTTCCCTGCAAAATCTAAAAATACACTATACACAAGTTGTTGAAAAAAATGTGTAGAAAAGCAGATGCAACATACCAAGAGATGTACAAAAGTCAAACAGTTACATGAAGCATGCATCAGAGCTGGACTGGGCTGTGAATTAAAAAACAAAAAAAGACGAGGAGGTGGTAAATGTAAAAAAGAGTGGAAATAACCTATATATTGAGCACTAATTGTGCACTAAGTAATTGCTTTCACAGTATCTGCAAGTACTTCTTCTCTAATCAAAACACATTCTTTATAATGTTATAATGTGTTTAAATGTATATTCAATTAAAAATGTACAATATCGCCTATCTTGAAGTTTTGCTGAATTTCAGTTGCTATAACAACATGTGAAAACCCTTTATTGCTGAGGACATCTGTAGCTATTTTTAAATTCAACAGCTGGATTTGTCTGTTTGGATTTCACTCATAAAAGAAGACAAAGTATTTTTAATTTCCTCTGAATAAGCTTTTAATATAATGACAGAAATGTCAGAGGCAATTAGACTCAAAGAGCTCCATAATCTGGTTTGAAAACATGGAGTATGCTGCAGGTTGGCATGATGAGGAGCAATCTGAGAGTGATGAGAAAATCTTGCATTCTTTTTTTCACAGCTTTGCACCAAACTGCAATGGCACTGCAAGCCTTTTAAATTGGGAGATCTTTCATATGAGCAGATAGTACCTCCAGGTTTTAAATTTTCTCTCTAAAATTAATGTAAAATAACATCAAGAAACAGACATCCGAGAGTTTCTATAAAGCAAAATTTGTCAAACAGCTAAAGTTACTGGAGAAGACTAAATGCATTAAAAATTTTATAGCTGATCCTATTTCCCTTCACTTGGAAAGCTACTTTACTGACCACACAGGGTCCACAGCAGTCAAAAATAATGAGCTTGCATAGTTGTCCAAACTTATATTTGACAGTACACTGGGCTCTCAGAAATAACAGAAATTTTGAACAGAAGTTTCTAGTACCTGATTAGCAGGATTATAGGTGAGATCAATGTCTCCTACACAGCACTTGATACCGAGAGTCACAGTAAGCAATTGCTGGGTCAGTCAGGTCAAGGATACAGTGAATTTCCTAATTAAAGCAACATATTAGTTAAGATACTTTTTATTCAATTCTGGATTCCATCATGATTTATTCTTGGTTTAAGCAAAGAGAGAAAAATAGTTTATTTTCCAGGCACTTAACTGCTTACTAATTTATCCTCATTATACCCCTGTGATGTAGCTAGGCAAGTCCAATAATCGTTCCTAGTTTATAAAGGGGGTGGGGGGGAAATGGAACCAAAGCAGCAGAGGATGGTGACATCTAAAAGTGATTAGACAAAACTAATACAGACCTAACTTAATAGGCAAATTTATAGCATCAGGTAAAGAAGTGACTCAAAACAGGACAGGCAATGTCCACCCAGCAGAAATCTCCCCCGAGGCAGAGAGATCTTAGCAGACTCACCAAAAGCCAAAACAGTCATCAGTGAAGCTGGGATTAGAACTCAGGAGTTCCCTACTACCATCACTTTGCTAAAACCAGTAAATAATACTGTCAGTAGTGAGACAAAGGTAAGGATGTAATTTTTGAATATGCCAAATACCAAACTCCATCTGCTTCCCATTGGATAGCAAATATGGATCTGCAAAGGCTGTGAGGACATGGCCAGTGTTATATAGCAATAGCTCACAATAGCATGATTGTTCATGGACAGCCCAAAATCTCTCTCACCCAACTTGGATGCCAGAGCATGGGAAGCAATGCAACCAATTAACGACTAATTCGTAGTGGCATTCTCTGGGGGAAAAGTTCACATATCAAGTCTTCATTTTTCCATTAGTCAGAAAAAGACCACCCCGGCCTTCTCCTATCTGTCAGGTCTTGCTTCCTGGCTAACACTTGCCATGGCAGGATACTGACACCTCTATTAGTCATTCTCCTTGTAACTGACATAAATCACTTTCAATAACAAGAACAAGACTGCAATCTGAATAGACTAAGGTCCTTGCATAGCAGACATAGAATTATGGGAGAGCTACATTTTTGTTTCATTCCAAGAGCTGCATATTTAATAGGCACCTTCAAAGACTGTGACCTGAGCTGAAACACCAGGTAAAGCTGCTACTGTTACAAATTAGGGGAACTTCTTCAGCCAAATAAAGTTTGAGAAGGCTTCAGAAGTGCCTGGAAATTTCACACCACATCAGACCAGTGGTCCATTTAGTCCATTGTCCTATCTCCAACAGTGACTAGCACTAGATGCTTCAGAGGAAGGTGCAACAAACCCTGAAGTGGACATCTATGGAATAACCTATCTAGGCAGGGCTGAGTTAAGGCATAGGATCAGGGCTTACATTCTCAAAGATTATTTCCTGGAGCGCCCCTCACCCCATTTGGGGCTTGGGGCTGTAGCCCCGTGGGGAGGGGGGGAGGGGAAAGGGGTGCCTCCCTCACGGCTGAAGATGAGTAGCTCAGCACCTTACAGGACTGAGGCATATGTGACTTGCCCAAGGTCACATGCATCTGTTGCAGAGCTGGGAATAGAGCTCGGAGCACAGACCTCCACATTCTGTAGTGCTATACTCTAACCACTAAACCACACAAAGGTATTTGCACCTAAAGCAGAAGGAGTAATTTTACTTCATATTAATTCTCATACCCTACATCTAGGTGCTTGAAACACTGCACACTCATTTAAAATAAAAGATAGTTATTATAAGTTACTGAGGCAGCCTGCTCAGCCACTGAGGAATGAATTAAATGCCAATGCTCATGAGCAGCCGGCATCTCCCTGTCATGGGTGGGATAAAGCATAGAGAAGGCTATTCTTCCTTTTAAAATACCAGTAACATGTCAACTAAAATCATAAACTACAAACAGGGACAGGAAACAAAACTCCACTATGACTTTAGAAGTAGTAACTATACACATTCTAAATGGACATACTAAAATCAGTGGTTCTCAGCCCATTGGCCACGGACTCTTGGGGTCCACAGACTATATTTAAGGGGTCCGTGAAAGGTTGTCGTTACCATAGAACAATGATTTTCAACCTGTGGTCCATGGACCCTAGGGGTCGGCAGACTATGTCTAAGATTTCCAAAGGTGTCCGCACATCCATTTGAAAATTTTTAGGGGTCCGCAAATGAAAAAAGGTTAAGAACCACTGTACTACATAAAGGATGTTCTTTGATCTTTCAAGTTCAGAGGGAAAAAACATTGAGAACAGGGTCTTCTTTTCCAGGTTCTGGTGTTAGCTGTACATACATAATTACACTAAATGCATCCAACGCCCACGCCACTTCTAAAAGAGTATAAAATCGTTCACTTTGTGTCTGGTGATCAATAATTACTAATGTCGTGCAGAGACAGGTAAATTGCCAGTGTTTTAACATAGGACATTTCATAGTCACACAGACGCCTACAGTTTAAGTCAACAGCTAACAATACAAAAGGCAAAATCAGTCTTGATTATTTTTCCTAATGATTTGGTTCTGATGCCACAACACATTAAAATGTAATAATTATACATTGAAAAACCTTAATGGATGCAACTCAGATGTCAAGAAAATTGCACCTGTTGATTATTAATGTAAGGGATAATTGTGGGAAGTTCCATAAAAGTAGAGTTCATTTGCTATATATTTCTCTTTTCTTTCCATAATTAATCTATTTTTCTTTACCAAACTAGATATTATTTTTTACCAAAAGTTCCAAAAATGACAAATTAATATACGAGAATTTAGTTCTGAAAATATACTCAAATAAGAATGGAAGAGTACATCTTGTTATAGGTTTATTAATAACTATTATTCACCGGAGGAGTTCAGCCGTGATGCTAGTATAATAATAATAAATAGTTGGTATTTATATTCCTTTCCATATGCAAAATACTTTATGAAAAATTATCTAATTAGTACCACAGTGATGCATTAGACTTTTACACCTGCTATCCTAGGCCTCTTCCCACACCTTATCAGTGAGCTTCTGTGCTACGATCTGGTATGCTGTTGCTCGCCAACCCTTTCATCTTGTTGTTTGTGCTCAACTTTTAATGGCGTTCAGGCTGTACTGTACATGGTAACATGAATCGAGTGGTCTGCCTACATGACATCATCCCTAAAAGTAATGGGCACATTACAGCCCAATAATCTGAGATCCGGTAATTACAATAATGGAAGCAGGCATGTTTCACTGTAAATGGAAATGACACATGCTTCCAAAAGTTGATAGTAATGAATATAAATCAAAAGTTAGGAATTGTAGAAAATTGATAAGGGAAGCCAAGGGACACAAGAAGAAATCTATGGGCAACAGAGTTAAGGACAATGAGGGTTTTTTTAAAATATATTAGGAACAAAACAAATCTTCACAATGAGATGGAAATGGTAGAATTATCAATGATGCAGAAAAATGCAGAAATGTTCAATAAATATTTCTGTTCTGTACTGGGTGAAAACAGATTATATAGTCTCCCTATGTGGTGAAAACACTTTTTCCATTCCACTAGTATCTTTGGAGGAGGTTAAATAGAAGCTACTAAAGTCAGAGATTTTTAAATCAGCAGGTCTAAGAGTTTTAAAGGAGCTGGATGAGGAGCTCACTGGACTATTAATGTTGATTTTCAATAAGTCTTGGAGCATTGGGAAGTTCCAGAAGACTGGAAGAAAGCTAATGTGCCAATTTTTAAAAAGGGTAAACAAGATCACCCAGATAATTATAGACCAGTCAGCCTGGCAATAATCCTGGTCAAGATAACAGAGCAGCTGATACAAGACTTGAATAATACAGAATTAAAGCAGGATAATGTAATTAATGTAAATCAAAGTGGGTTTATGAAAAATAAATCCTGAAAAATTAAATTTATATCTTTATATCAAGTTTGTTTATAAAGGTAATAATGTTGTCATAATATACTCAGACTTCTATAAGTTGTTTGACTTGATACTTCACATTTAGATTAAAAAAAATTAAAATATAAAATTAACATGGCACATATTAAATCTATCCTAAATTATGGTGATCAAAATGGGACACAGTATCCCAGCTAGGTCCTCATTAGTGCCAAGTAGAGTGAGACAATTACCTCCTGTGTCTTACATACAACACTCCTGGTAATACATCCCAGAATCATATCAGCCTTTTTTACAGATGCATCACATTGACAACTCATATACAGTTTGTAGTCCACTATAACCCACAGCTCCTTTTCAGCAGTACTACCACCCAGCCAGTTATTCCCCATTTTGTAGTTGTACATTTGATTTTTTCTTCCTAAGTGAAGTACTTTGAATTTGTCTTTTTTGAATTTCCTCTTGTTGAATTCAGACCAATTCTCCAATTTGTCAAGATCATTTTGAATTGTAAACCTGTCATCCAAAGTGCTTGCAACTGCTCCCAGCTTGGTGTCATCTGCAAATTTTACAAGCATACTCCATTATCCAAGTCATTAATAAAAATATTGAATAGTACCAGACCCAGGACTGACCACATTAGATATGCCCTCCCAGTTTGACAGCAAACCATTGATAATTACTCTTTGAGTACGGTCTTGCAATCAGTTGTGCATCCACCTTATAGTAATTTCATCTTGCCCACATTTCTCTAGTTTGTTTATGAGAACGTCATGCGGGAACTGTGTCAAAAGCCTTACTAAAATCGAGGTATATCACATCTACTGTTTCCCCCCATCCACTAGGTCACTAATCCTATTAAAGAAGGAAATTAAGTTGGTTTGACATTATTTGTTCTTGACAAACCAATATAAATGTTTAAGTAACATTTTCATATTTTGAGTGGGATATTTATCAACTCTCTTCTGCTTTTGTAGTTTCTGTATAAAAAGGTTTGGGACTGCAAACATAGTATTTATGTCAACACTGAATAGATAGCATGCTTCCTTCTGACCCTGAATCAAAGCTCAGCATGATAAACACATGCTGCAGAAAAGGATTTTTCCAGCCTATCAGAATACCACCCTACTCACTTAAAGGCTATTAGACTTCAAAATATGCATGTGACAATGTCCACCTGAGTCTAAACTTTAAAAGACACATTTAACAAGACCGATCCATAAAAGACCAGATTCTCTGTCTAACCTTTATTTCTCCATTTTTATTATTGAAAAGATTCTCAACCCAGGGATCTTCAAGAGTATATTGTCAACTTCATTCAGTTACCCAATGATCCTTAAAAACTGAAATAAACAGCTGCCCATCAGATAAAAGTAATTATTTTTAGCACATCTAAGAATTAAATTCAAAGAGGAATTGCAGCAGAAGATAGCTCTGAACAGCAATTAGACCTCTGAAATTTCTCTGTAGATATTTCTTTCCCCATGTCTCTAACAATTAATTATCTCTAAAGATAAATAGGGAAAAGAGAAATGATAAAATTTACACCTCCACCCAGACAACTTTGGTTAAAAATAAAGCAAAGCTCTTTTCACCAGAAAGCACTGTTAGAAATGTGCATCATAAAGCATGTCACGTATTCCAGTGCTTGGCCAATCTCATTCTTAAGAATGTGGCTTAATGTGCAGGAAGTCCTCTCTGAGCACATCATGTCATTCCCAATTGATTGCCTCTGGCCAGACCTTAGAGCAGTGCTGGCAGGCTCTGTCCAGTGTTCTCTGATTGAAGGCTGGGTTGCTGTTATGTGCAAGCACAGAATAACAGAGGAATAAAGTGTGAGAAATGTGAAGATTATGGATGAGCCTCTGGAAAATTTTGATTTGATTATATTAAGTCAGAAATAATTCCTGATGTACCAATACTTTACCAGCATTTCATATGGAGGAAAGAGGGAACACCATTCTTCACATTATTTGATCCAATCTGTACCCTTTTCAATATCAATACAAAACAAAGAGGAAACATAGGGGAGCCAAACTGAATACTTCACTGAAAAATATCAAGGCAGTTTACAATGGTTCTTCCTGTTGTTATGGAAACATTGAAAGCAAAGGTGAAGAAAAAAGGAAAATGAACAAATGCTTCTATCCACAGTAATGTACACATACGTATGTCTGAAAAGAACTCCCTTTAAAAACGGATTTCATTGCTGCTACTGTACTCAATTCTGGGGCTGAAATCAGTCACTGAAATCAGTCACTGAAAATAACAAATGTTATCCCCTAGAAATATCCAGGAACAAAGTTTGAAATTCACTGTGCCAAAAAAAACTAAACATAAAAATCAAGAATAAATTGTGCTAAGTCACCATGGCAGAGAAAGAAATATTTTCAGGCCCTTAGCCATTCAGGGCATCAACAGATTGATGAGTAAAGGCAAAAATTTATGTTTATTTGACTTATTATTCTCCGCATCACATATACATTTGCTCTGTGCACATGCTGTGCCAATAGTTATCAAGATAAAAGCATAATTCTACTCTGAAACACACATTTAATTACTCTCTCTGATACATTCTATTCAGCAAATGTGTAGCTGTAACAAATACGAAGTCACCCACACAAACAAACACAAAAATAAGGTAATTCAGGTGTTGCAGGGTTTACTTGCCCTGCAGTGTCCTCTGTTGACCTAGTATGGCATTGCAGGCTCTCCCTGCCTCAGTTTCTCTTCTTTCAGGGCCCTTTAAGAACTCCACACAGTCCAAAAGAGTTTTGAGAGACAATTCCCTTGCTAGGGTTCCACTTTATTAAATACAAATAAACTTAAAATAAAGTATTTTCCCTTGGATTGAAGGGTTGCTCAACCTGCCTTCTTGGGGTCTGTGGTCTCTGGGAGTTCCTCTCCCTTAAAAGAGCTTCTCTCTCTGTAAGTACCTCCCTGCAACTGAGTCCTGATGGCCTTTTATCAGGCCCAGGTGCTTGTTATTCAATTAACCATGCAGGTGAATTTTCCCCCCTTAAGTTAGCTCATTACAGGTATCTGGGCCCAAGCTCCCCTTAACAGGGCCAGCAACCCCTTGACAAGGATATTTAGTACAAAAGACTTTGTTCTCAGTTATGCACATTAAGTCATACAGGTGTAACTGAGGGCAGAACTGAGGGCATACACATGGTACCATAATGGAATAGACTAATCAGTCATCCTAGCCATAAATGTGATATAAGTACCTAGACGATAGTCCATCTAATTCAGCATCCTATCTCAGAGAAAGCATAAACCCACATGGGACACCTATTGCGCAATACTCTAGCATAGCAGAAACGTCCATTCTAACTCTAAAGCATGAGAAAATTTAGTCTAATTATTTCAATTTATTACCCACTCTTCTGACATGCTCCAAGTACTATATGAGCTGCAACGAGGCACAATAAAGGGAATTAAAGATGAGGTTTCAGCCACAACTGCAAATTTGTGGCCTCTTGTGGTTTTAAGTGTAATGAACAGTTTTAATCTATAGTGTAAATCCATTAAAAGACATTTTAAGAACAAAGATAGACTGTCCCTTAAGGATTTACCATGACAGCTACACTCATCAGGTATTATGGATCTAGTCAATGACAATGGTGAGATTATTAAGAGCTTGGGACAGAACTTTCTTTGCAGAGCTCTAACTCCCTTTCAGAAGAGTTGAGAAGGCCCACAAATATAAGCACCTTCACTTCTAAATGTAAAGTTCAACTCTGACTTGGCCTTTCCTCTATGGCGATGAAGCAATGATGCTCTATTACATAAATTAATATTGGGGGTTTTAGGGCAAGGAGGGTTTCATATCCCTACATAATTGAAGTGGTAGACTGTAAGTGAATCCTTCAAAGGTTTTACCACCTCTTTTGGATCAAACACCTGTCCTGTCTCCATGGACAGAAAGTCCTTATGAAACTGTTGTTGGAAAGAAAAGATTGAGTGTATGTGCAATAACCACTTTTCTAAACAAATGAATCAGCTGGTATAGTTTCTCCCCTTCACAAAAAAGAGCAATAGACCAAAGGCCCTACAGTAGGGATTAGTGACCTGAAAAATTTCATTTTGGAAAGGAGCCATTTTAAGTTTAGCCATCCATCATTCACCCAGTTCAGTAGCTCTCTATCCCCTGCAGGGCAAATGCCTCTTCAACTATACTTCTGTCATTTTAGGCTAGCGAAGAGCACAAATTAAACATCTGGGACCACAGATATTTTTGTACTCATGCTTTAAAATTGGCTGAAACAAGTTTTTCAAAAAGTTTTATTTTTTTAAATCACTCTCAGGCTGAACACTCTGAACTTTGCCACCTGAACTTTGCTGGAAGTAATTCTCAAGTAATAAACGCAAAGAAAAACTCCAAGTTCTCAGCATATAAGAAACATATACATGTATACAGTCAAGCATTTCTTCATGTGGAGGTTAGCATTGCCTTTATAGAAAGTGGTAAAGAAATGCACTTGATAACTATAAACTTACACACACACACACACACACTCTACCTGTTCCATTTTGGCTACAAGAAATCTGTCATACAGAAACCCTCTTAGCTATTATTCATGGACAAGTAAGTCTTCTGGAAAGTAACCGGGACGTTGTCAAGAATTGTAAGTCACAACATTTGAACTACCTGATTTCTCTTATATCTTTTTTGCAAAATCCATGTAATTTTTTGTATGCTTATTTTTCAAACATATTTTTCATTGTTTTTTCTTTAAAAGAAAATCACTGCCAGCAGCCCAGTATTCATAAGTAAAACAACAACAAGAAATGTGGTTCTTTCCAATATTTAGGAGAAACCCACCTCTCTTTTCCCTCAAAGAAAATAAATACGATCACAAAACTGAAGCAACAATATACCGTAATATACCTATGTTATTCATTATAATTCAAGAAATGAAATTCAGGTCTCATGTTTGGTCCCTTGCTTCCCAGCCTGAAGTGGAGCTTCCTGAGTCACTTCAGCAAGTGTCTGCACCTGACTGATGGGCCATATTATTGGTGGTTCTTAGCTGGAGGGAAGATTATTACAATGTGAAGCCTTAGAGATAGTAGAAGTAGAATGTGTATTTTCCTTTTTGGGGCAAGGGTGAGCATGCTTATTTAGACTCTCTCCTATTTAAAAATCCCACCTTTGACCCCACACGACTCTCGAATTACTGCCCCATCTCCCTTTTGCCTTTCATCTCCAAGCTCACTGAATATGATCATTTACCATCATTTATCTCTCCTCCAATTCCATCCTAAAATCTCCAATCCATCTTATCCCCAACTACTTATCTCTCATTTACTATCGAGATATCGACTCCTGTCTCCAAATAAGCCCACGATGCCAGCCTCCATCGTCCTCTTATTACATTTTCATACAGCACCTTTGTGCTTTCACCCAGCATAGTCCTCATGCTCGATCCCCATAAACATCTGCAAAATGAACATATAATCCTTCTTCAAAACCTCCTTAAAAACTCTCTTTTTCTGTGATGCCTACAAAAAAACCTTGACATTGGCAAGACTGCTGGTGTGCTGAGGCCACTGCCAGTCACGCTGATCAATGCTGTCTTATTGTTTCCTTGTGCTTCCCCATCTGTCTGTCTCCATCTGCTGTCTCTGTCTTATACTTCGATTGTAAGCTCTTGGGACAGGGACTGTCTTCTTGTTCCATATATGTACAGCACTGAGACCCAAGAACCTCTTAACGCCACTGGCAAAAGGTGCAGAGGGCTACGGTGATCTCCTGGGTCTGGTAAGCACATTCTAGTTTACTATTGTCATATGAGGTTTCAAATAAAAGCCAGAATCACAGTGGTCATCAATATAATTGCAAAATGCAGGTACAGATGTTGTGTAAGGAGTATGTTCTAAAGTTTGTGTCTAGGGACTGGTCACCAGCAAAGGTGAGAAACAAACATTTCTCATCTGACAGAAAATCTATCTGGCTCTTAACATGTAAAGTACGTATTGTATAGTTCACAATAGGTCTCCTCTCACCAGTCTAAAGCAAATGCTAATGAATAAGGCTACGTTTTAGTCACAGGTATTTTTAGTAAAAATTATGGACAGGTCACGGGCAGTAAACAAAAATTCATAGCCTGTGACTTGTACTATATACCCCTACTAAATCTTGGGGAAGAGGGCGGCCTGCGGGTGCTGCGGGTGCTGGGTGGGGTGGCCCGGGGGGTGCCATGGTGCTTGGGGGTCCAGCCCAGGGGACACCACGGGTGCTGGGGGTGAGAGGGGCATGGAACCCCTGCTGGTGCTGGGGGCTGGGTATTGGTGGGGCTGGCAGGCTCCCTATCCAAATCCATGCCTCCCCGGAAGCGGCGACATCCCTCAGCTCCTAGGCAGAGGTGTGGCCACGCAGCTCTGTGCACTGCCTCCTCCCCAAGCCCCGGCTCCGCAGCTCCCATTGGCCAGGAACCATGGCCAATGGGAGCTGGGGGGGCAGTACCTGCAGGCGGAGGCAGCGGGCAGAGCCCCCTGGCCATACCTCCCCCTAAGAGGCCGAGGGATGTTGCCACTTCCGGGGAGCCCCCCCAAGGTAAGCGCCACCCAGAGCCCTCACCCATTTCCGCACTTCAACCCCTAGCCCTGAGCCCCCCGCCAAAACTCCTGCTGCTGCTGGGGGTGGGGCAGTGGCCCGAGACTGCCCCAGCAGTGGCCGGTGCAGCTGGTTGCTGCAGAAGTCACGAAAAGTCACGGAATCCATGACTTCCGTAACAAAGTCATAGCCTTATTAATGAAGAGTTGTGAAAATTTCGAGAGAGACAAGTAACAGGAAGAAGTGAACACCCAGCTGTTCAGGGGAACCCTATCTGGAAGTGCGCATCAGAGATTTGCTTTGGTATATTTGGGGGACAAAGATGACACCCTGTTATCCTTCACCTAGTAAGTAACCAGACAATGAGAGTGGTCTTGACCAGGCATGGTTAAAAATTCTGGAGAGAATTTTGGATGAGATAAGCTTAGACAGTAGAGTAACTTGTTAGTTAAGTTTAGTCTCTAGAAACAGTGTTATTACTTTGTTGTATATGTAACCATTTTGTTTGCCATAGTCTTATTCACTATCACTTGAATATCTATTCTTTGCTAATAGATATATTTATAATGAAAACAAGAATAAGTTTAAGTGCTGTGATGTTAAGCAAAGTAGTGATCCTAAATTGAATCTGACAAGCTGATGTGTACTGTTCCTTTGGGAACAGCAGGCCTGGTAATTCAGGGGATAAGGGGCTGGACATTACAGGGAACATTCAGAGGATTGAGGGCTGGCTTGCACCTTTTGCTAACCTGTACTGAGAAAGCAAAGCCTGTTGCGGATTGGAAGGCAGTGCTTGTGTTGTCAAAGGCTGGTCCACAGCAGGCACAAACAAGAATTCTTTATGCTAAGGGAAGGGAGTGGTGAGTTGCCTCACTACCTTAGAGAGCATCAGACGCACATAAAACAATGGGGTCCTGATCTATGACTAGTGCTCCTAGGCACTATGATAATACAAATAATAAGGGTAGGAGTTAAGGGGCACCAAGGAAACTCCCATAACACTCACCTATATCAACTGCAATTCTTACTCTGGATGGGTTACATCAGTACTATTACTTTGCTAAATTCAGCACAAGATACACAAACCACTGATCCAACCCTAACTAAACAGGAACTGTAAGAGCAACACTTGATTGCTGTTTACCTTATGACTTCTGTTTGCATCTTTCAAAGATAATGATTTGAAAGAAGGTGAAGAAACACTAATTGCTCTGAGCTGTGCCAAGAGTTCAGGCTTTATGTTTCTATCCTTTTGAAAGGATGAACTATGTTTCAGAGGCAGCATGTGTTGCTATGGTAATTATTATTTTACTGAACAGCGTACATTAAAAACTGATTTCAAATTGTCAGAGAGCAATTATACCGATTAGAATGTGTGCACTCACATTTCTAAAATATTTCAATTTTTCTTCCTTAATTTTAGTGGTTTTGATAGGTCTTGGAATGATAGACCTGGAAAATGAAGTATTTGACTTAATCAAAAGTGTATCTACAGAATGAACAACAGCAGTGCAAGTTTTCTCTACACTGCCCATCCAATGGGCAACCCAGGAAGTAGCATCAGGAGGAATGAGATGGGAGTTCAGACTCCATGCTCTATTTTGCCTCTCAACTGCTAACCAGCCAGGGAGATGTCTAACTGATGATAATCATAGCCCTAATACTGCAATTGGATCCTATGAGCAGACCCGTCTGCCTCCACAGAGTCTCACTGAAGAGAAAAGCACTATAAATGTGTACAAGGATCCAACCACGTGGAACCAATTGCAGGATCATGGCCCATCACAGTAATTTCGTTATACAGACATCTGTATACTGGGAACAAAACTGAAAATGCCAACTCTTATCCCACTAAACAACCAGCCATCAGACGGTAATGACTTTTGGACCAGATCCAAAAACATGCAACTTAGACATATGGCAATTCCCTGATCTATCCGGGCATCTCTTTTTGAATAGCTACTTAAGAAACTAATACAAAAATGGAAGGAGACAAGGAACATATTCACATGACTCCACCTCCTTTTTAGCTTCTAAGTCTTCCAGGACAACTGAAAAAATGATTTTCTGATTAGCAGAACTAAGTATATGAAATATCTTTACCTTATTAAGGTATAGCAAACACAAACCCTAAAAGAAGGATGGTCTTATAGATAGGGACCAGAAATGGGAATCAAGAGATCTAAGTTTTGTTCCTGGATCTAGTACAGGCTTCCTGGTTGACTCTGTGCAAGTCAATTAACATATAAGCCTCAGCTTCCCCACCTGAAAAATAGGAATAATAAAACTTGTATACCTCATAGAGTTGGTTAATAAGGCTGATATCAAAAGAGCTTGGAGATTCTCAGACAAATGGTACTAGAGGAATGGCAAGAATAATTATTGAAATAGTTCAGAAAGAATGGCTGAAATGCTTACACTAAGTACAGTGAGATCTAAAGGCATAGCAAAACTCAGCATTTGACATATTCAGTATTAATTATTATTACCACTTCTTTAGCAACATCAGAGTGCATTGTGCTTTACAAACAAAAAAAGACATAGCACAGCAAAAGAACGGGCAAAACTTGTTGGTTCCTTTTGTTGTTATTGAAATTATTTTCATAGGCTAACATTTATAGTTTGTAGGAGCAAAGTCAGTCAAGAGAGGGCAGGAATGAGTCAGCATCAGAAGGCTGCTGGAAACAAATTAATCAAGGAGGGAATTGAAGGGGGAGAGCAAGACTGCCTGTCACATAGGATCAGGAAGGATATTCCAAACAGGAGGCAGGAGCTGAACAGGCTCAGAGTTGAACAGAGGAATGTCAAGCTGTGACAAGTTGGCAGAGCACAGGGCATAACAGGGGAGAAACCAAAAACCATAGGTAGGTGTAGCATTGAAAATGAGAATAAGGAGGTGAATTTAGTCGCAAAGGAGATCATAAGCCAGTGCAGGGATTAAACAGAAATGACGACATGACTAGAGCAACAGACTGGCAATCTCCCATTTCCCTAAATAAGGAAAAATTCTAAATATAATCTAATAACAATGCTGAAGACATTTCAGAAAGTGGTCACAAAACATGTGGCATTCATTTAGGAAAGTCTTGACTTTGTTTGTCCCAGTTCTCAATCCTGTTAATTCTGATTCTCTAGTTTGACAGTAAGGAATCTCATTTGTTTACTGAAGTAATCACCAGCTAAGATCACTGTAAGCAGGAGGAATCTTGCTTACGCCTCTTGGATTAAGATGCCATATTGATAAAACATCTGGGACAAGTAAGGTATATTCTGTCAAAGCAGCTTGGGTTCTTTTCTTTTGTATGATCTACTTTCAAGGGAAATTACTATGTAAGAACTACAATGAAGGAAAAAGGTCATGAAATAAGCCAATATTTCATGTAGAAGAAACTTGCAGCATAAATACTATTCTAATGTCTGTTAAAAGTAATTGTTGGGTTTGATAGTCAGGCAAATTGTAGCAAGTCCTTTTAAAATAATCTGCAGAATGATGGCTTTCTACCAAATCGTGTAGCAAAATGCAGAAAATTAGGTGGAAAATATTTCAGGTGATTGCCATTGTTCTTGAACAGATTAGTGTTGGACATAGTATATTCAGGAAAGCTTGAATATTTTTTTTATTTGTCTTGCTAATATGTACACATAGGGACAGATATTAGGGCATGCCTACACAGAAGCTAGCGAGCTAGCTGCCTGAGTAATGCACTTAGGGTTTCAGATGGGATCATACTCACGGCAACTAGCCCGTTCCACTGCTCACACTACTGCATCCATCCTTCTATTTTTAGTATTCTAGCTTGATCAGAGATATCATGGGTATGTTTACCTGAGCTGGAAATTACACCTCCAGTTCCAGAGCAGATACAGTGAGGCTACACTATAAACAGTGCAAGCTAAGGAATATGTATAAAGGTGGCTGAAAGTTCACCTTGCACTCTGTTGAAGGAATAATCAATTGCACAAATAAAAAATGGGAAATGACTGCCTAGGAAGAAGTACTGCACAAAAGGATCTCAGGGTTATAGTGGATCACAAACTAAATGTGAGTCAACAATGTAATACTGTTATGTAAAAAAAAAAAAAAAAAAACGAAATATCATTCTGGGATGTATTAAGCAGGCATATTGTATGCAGGACACAACAATTAATTCTTCCACTCTACTCAGCACTGCCACTTCAGGAAAGATGTGGACAAACTGGAGAAAGTCCAGAGGAGAGCAACAAAAATGATTAAAGGTTTAGAAAATGACCTATGAAGAAAGAGTTTAAAAAAAGGTTTGATTAGTCTGGAGAAGATAAGACTAAGGAGGTACATAACAGTCTTCAAGTACATAAAAGGTTCTGATAAAGAGGACGGTGATAAATTGTTCTCCTTAACCACTAAAGACAGGACAAGAAGTATTGAACTTAAATTGCAGCAAGGGAAATTTACGTTACATATTAGGAAAAACTTTCTAACTTCAAAGCTAGTTAAGCACTGGAACAAATTACCTAGGAAGATTGTGGAATCTCCATCATTGGAGGTTTTTAAGAACTAGTTAGATACACACCGGTCAGGGATGGTCTAGATAATACTTAGTTCTGCCTCAGTGCAGGGCACTGGACTAGATGACCTATCGAGGTCTCTTCCAATCCTATATTTCTATGTTTTCTATGAACCTTGTACTCTGTGCAGGCCATTTCTCTGCACAAGATGGAGATCTTACAAACCTAGAATCTGATGTATTATTGGGGAAAAGAATACTATTTATTTACCTGATTTTGCTTGTAAGCTAATGACCTTACAGAGAGACAGGATAATTTAATAATTAGAGCAGAGAACTGGATTATTTTCAATTTTAGCACTGATTCAGTGTGCTCTATTCACCTACCCATAAAATTCTTCTAGTACCTCAATAGTTTAATGGTCCTTAAAAATCATTGCTCTAATACCTTAATGTTTTATGGTCTTTAAAGTCACAGTAGAGGGATTTGAGATCCTTTTATGACCAGTGCTATACATTAATCCTTAATCTTACTCTGTTACTCCAGTGTAAATCCATAACTCCATAGAAATTAAAAAAATTACTCCAGATTTACACAAATGCAATTGAGAGCAGAATTTGGCCCAAATTACATTATATATGATGTAAACATATGACAAGATTTGAGTCCACTCAGAGGGTGAAAGAAAGGTTAAAACAATTTCAGGAAGCATGTGGCATGAGCATGTGAAGGAAAGGCTTAAAATGCAGAAGTGTGAAGAGAACATGAAGCATGCAAGAGTATGGGTGCTAACATTAGCCAATGAAATAGCTACAGAGAAGCCATAATATTAGCTAGAAGTGAATCTTAACAGCACCTTCTGAGCCCAAGGCATGGAAGAAGAAGATAGAAGAAAAGAATACTAATAGTTCAGTAGTGGCAGGATTCAGAGCCAGTACAGTTAGCCCAGTAAAAAAAACACTCTGTTCAGCATTCTGAAATGGCAATAGGATGGACGTGCAGTGGCAAACTAATGACTCATTCTTTGAGACAATGTTAGATATTGAAGCATTGATGAAATGATTATACTTCAATGGGAAAATATTTTCTGTTTCTGCACAACAGTAAGGATAAAAGAAAGACAATCCCACGGTTTCTGTGGCCAATTCATTTGCACAATTGCTTTGGCAATCATCTCAAAATTTCCCATGGTCCTAGGGGTGAGCAGCTCACAATGTCCCTAGCTTTCTACTGAAAATCGTTCAAAAGATATTCTGCAGTCTTTTCATAGTTAACGAGTGGTCAGCACGTGTGAATCTGAACTAAATCTACCAAGAGGTATTTTAGGGGCTATTTGGAAAGGAAACTCAGCCTTTCTGAATTGAATTGTTTTCTATGGCTGATGACTGTGTTTCCATGGAGAAACCACAGAATACAGACATCTTTAGTTCAAGTGAACATTGCTGTAGGCTTATCTTTGTGAAAGCGCCACAGTGGGAAGGATAATTCAGGCCAGTTATTTAAAATTCATGTGCACTCTTCTATACTTAAAAACAGCTATTTGTTTTCACCACTTCAATCTGTGAAAAAGCAACTTAAACACAGCCATATATGCACACACCTTCTTTTAAAGTTGAAGAAAGTGCAGTGCTTAGTAGCAAAGGGAGTGGCCCCACGGTCTTCATAAGAAGTTTAAATAAAAATTCTCAGTGTTTTCTTTAAAAAAAAGAGAGAGAGAGAAAATATATAGTACAATAGTATGTAGGCCAATGCTGTCGGCAAAATGGTGGGGTAACTGGTATGAAATACTAGTAAAAAGAAAAATGCTATTTCCATCCTCGCAAACAGTGATGCTTCAACTACAAGGTTAAGCCTACCCTTGAAGAGCCAAGTTCTTAAAGGGAAGGTATCAGCCAGTCCAAGGAAATGTAAAACAGAGAGGAAATGTTTTTTCCTATGTTTTGCTTAGGATTTGATAAATCCTTTCCTGGATATTCAGTAATGAACACTTCATACTCAAAAGGGGATTCCCAATTTGTCCCACCAAAAAGTCAAATTGAGCCAATTAAACAGAAAAAATTGAACAGGTTGCTTTATGCTCATGCATCTTCAAAATATAAATCTAAAATTCAACCTTTTTTCAATATTTTATTAACCAAGGCCATTCTCCCCACTTGTACATTTAAAGTGTTCATGTTGACAAATGGGGTTTTATGTGTGGGAGTGCCTGTTTCAGTTCTCTAAACTGGAGTTTGCAGCTCTCCCCACAGATGTGTTGCAGTTGCATTCTCAAACTACTACTACATAGCAACCTGTATTGCTTTTTCCACTTCCACAGCACTTTACACACTAATAAATCCTTACAATACTCCTCTGAAGTTGGCAAGTATTATCCCTATTTTACACATGGGAAAACTAAAACACAAAGAGATTAAATTACCTGACAAGGCAACACTAGGAATCTGTCGGGGCCAGGTTTAGAGTTCAGGAGTTGGAGTCCAATCCTGAACCTGTCACCATGTGACCTGGTTTCAGAAAATTGAGTGGATATAATAAATGATCAGAGATATTTTAAGAGCTCATTAAATCAAAAGAAATTTCAGTAATATATTTTGTTTAGTGTTTTCAAAGTGATGACAGATTCCTACAAAGTACCTCAACTACTGGGCATTGAAAGAAAGATGCTCAAATGTTGCAGCAGCTTATTCAACAATTGTGTCATTAAATATTGTACATCTTAATTTGTATAAATACGTAACACAAAACCGCACTGACCTTTTCCTTCCATTCTCCTGTCATTGCACCTAGCCCACCAGAGGATTCAGTTACCTTTTCACAACTTCCACATTTCATCTAGTTTTCCTCTACTCCATCTCCATAAGCCATTCCCCTTTTCTCTGAATGCTGTAAAGTGTGCTGACTCTAATTGTCTGTGAAGCATTGTACCATATTTTGCATTCTAAAAACATAAGTTCTTCAGGATAGGGATTCTTAGTTGTTTGTCTTGCAGAGTCCAGAGTACTCTGTTCTCACTTAACTGTAATACCAAATATATTACATATAGTATTATGGTATGCAAATTATGTCTATCTTTGCAGAAAAGTTTTTAAACCATCTGAATTTGTTCACAACTGAAAAATATACCTTGTTCACATCAGATATTTGATTAAAAAAATACTAAAATCACATTTTTTTTTTATCAAATATGACCCTAATGTAGAATGACCACTGTTCTGTGACAATGGGCCAGTAGTTCAAGGTCAATCAAAGCTGACAGCCCCAGACTGCAGCCTTAATGGTTCTCAGTGATGATCCTGCAATGAGGTGTCATAGGAGGGTAGCTGTTCGGAGTGCAACATAACACATTGCCCTTGGCCAAGTCCAAATTAATGTGACCACATTGCCAATATTTCCACACAGATATTCAAATAAGACATCACAATTTGATACAATCATATCCCACTACACCACAGGTGCAAACTATATTTAATGTCTACAATTCATTTTAACCCTTACCCATTCCCAGGAGTGGATCTGCCCCAAACTGAAAAAAAAAAATTAATCCAGACAGGCACCTGTTGTATGAGTCAATCTCCATAAATTGGAGTTTATAAATTGCTCCAAGTTGATAGTACCATGTTTGGGCTAGGAATCACCACCCACAGAAAGAATTATGAGTGATTATTTAAATATTGGGCAGTGGATGATGAACAGCAAGAAAACCATCTCTGGCAAGTCAGGAGGCTGCAATTTGCATTAGTATTGTTCCTTGCTCTACTGTACAGTACAAATGTTAGTGTCAAATTCTTATAACAGAGGCCCAAAGTCAGACAGATACCCCGCAGACACTCATCTGATCTGAGAAGATTTATTGTGATTAAAGAGGTTCAGTAGAATTTAATGTCAAAACATTTACCTCTGACTCCAGAACTTTTGTACACGATGAGAGGAACAAATTATGCTGACATTTTTCACTGCAATGCCCTTTGCAACCCTTGTCAAATACACCAAGTCTTTCCATTCTTATGAATAAAAAATTACTAATTTAAAAGTGACTTTTCTATTTAAAAAACTATGATGAATTATCACAAAATTAGTGAAGTTACTGAAATAAACATGATAATTTCCACAGAATAGAAAGTTAAAACATTATCCACTGAAATGTTATAAATTATAGTGAGAGGCAGTAATACATCACAAAAAAATGTACTGATTCAAAATATGCATCATGGTAAAGTACAATATTTGTAAGCAAATGTGAATATCATTTGTCATTGACGTAGCTTTTCCAGGTAAGTAATACTGGTAATATTTGATAGTGAAAGCAATAGAACATTTGCTTATTCAGCTAAAAATCTTGGGACATGTATGATGGTAGTTAGAAGCAAAAAGTAACATTTTGGACACCAAATTACCTATTTTAATCCACATTCAGTCTTAGTTTTGTGCTTCTGGACAGAAAGAGGCAACGGTGGATCAAGACATGATCAAACAGCTCACGTGATCGGGACTCCCTGGCTTCAAAAGGTCTTCCAGTGCCCTCTGTGCTCTGACAAACAGATTCCCAAAATTCTAGCTGTTACTCTCCTACCACCAACTTCTGTGATGAGGCCCTGCAAGATCATATTTAGTCTGTCAGCAGAGGACTGACAGGTGCATTACTCTTTTCTCTGGGACAGAGGCTATCTCAATAGCATATATAGATGAATAAAGCAGGAGTGCTAAAAGGCTACCAAAGTAATCTCATTCATGGTTTCATGACCCAAAGATAGTCATCTGAAGAGAAATGGGTAGTATTAATCAGGGTATACCGCTATGAGTGAATTATCAGGACTTCACTGGGAGGAAGAACACCTAGGAGGAAAAAATAATTACACATAGGTCCTGTAGACAGTTATTTTACTATTGATATATAGGTATATGCTAAGAAAGATATAGCTATGGATTAAGGCAGTAACGCAAAAGCCTACAGGCCTCAAGTATGTAAGACAACAGTTTAGCCAAAATAACTGAGGCCTAAGGCCTAAAGACATTTCATAAGCAACGAACCAATGAGTGATCTGTATCATAATATTTCACAAGAAAGAGTGCTGCAATACACAAGTATGCCTAAACTGGTGACAGGTGACTGCAAAGTACCAGTTTATGGTAATTTTGGATATTTTAAGATAGGAATATCAGCAGATGTTCAACCACAAGAATGCGATGGTAACTAGTTGATGTATATGTCTATAATTAAAATTGTGCAGCAACAGTCTTCACTTTAATCACATCAAATATTTTTAATTCAAAATTTGATTTGCTGCCTCCTAGATGGTGAAAAAAGTTTGACATTTTGCCCAACAAATAAATCAGAACTGGTCTTAGAGAGAAATACATCATCAGTGTCACGACTGGGACAAGGGCCATCAAACCTAATAGTCGGACCAGGAATCGTGAATAAGGCCAAGTACTTGGTACTTTTGTACCATGAGGTCAGAGATAGGCCATACGGTGAACCATGAGTCAGGTGTCGGGAAGCAGGCCAAGGCCAGGTTACCAGGAGATCAGGGTCATGAGCCAGGTTACACACAGCAATCTAATAGCAAAGTCAAGGACAAACCAGGGTCAGAAGCCAGAGTCTAGGATCTACTGCAAGCAGGGTCTGGAGGAGAGAAAGGCAGGCAGTCTGTGTTGTTCCTCAGACAGCTCCCCTTCATGGCTTCTTCGTTTAAGTACTGGTATCAGCCAGAAGGCTGTGAAGGGCTGCCACTCAGGTCCTGCTGGGTGGTACTTCCTGCCGAGCCCAGCTGTGCAGGGTCCCTCCTTTGGGAGCTCAGCCAAAGCCTCCTGTGGGGATGCAGAGAAGTCAACAGCCCAGAACCCCCATGGTCCCAGATTCCAGCCCTGCAGATTCTAACAGTTAGTGAGGATAAAGGAAAGAACAAGGAGTCTGCCTTTCAGAGGAGGAAGCAAACACCAGCAAGCTGGGATGTACGCAATTGTCCTCAGAGGATTGGACAGGTAGGTGGCATAGCAATGTCCTCTCCTGAACATCCCGCTATAGCAAAATCTGAAAAGGAGCCCACTCATGTGTAAGACACATTTTTTGTTACTACTACTTCATTAACCTTCATGTGTATATTTTATATATATTTTTTATAGAGCATTACAATGGGGGATTTCTGCTGGAAGAGTGTTGTGAAACTACAGCTTCCTCCACAAACCCTCTCTACCAACAGCTGCTCCTTGGTGCAATGGGCCGTTGTCAGTGTGCACAACAGCTTAGAATGGGTTCTCGTTAATCCCCTATATGTCAAACTTCAGCACTGAGAGTGACCCTTCCTAGACACATGGTGAGATCAAGAACAATGTGAGATTTATTACTTTCAGGAACTAATCTAGCTCATAAATTTGAGCTATGTTCACATGATTCTGATCAGATAACCACAAATTTTCTTAAAGCAGTAGCTTAAGACCAAAAGCAAAGAAACCTAGGGTGAACACACTTTGTATAGAATGAGCCACATTAAATGCTCCTTTTTCATCTGCATCTCTTGGATAGGAGTGAAACAGGAAGTGGTGAACTACCTGAGTGAACACTTTGAATGATTAAGATCAAGGACAAATAATGCATTCAAATGATCAGCTCAACCTTTTCAGAAACATGCATTATTTTACTGAAACTTAACAGCAAAGCAATGGTTGACTGCTTATCAGAAAGATAGGTGTCTTGTACATACACTTCAACTGTTATTTGTTGATTCAATAAATCAGCTCCACCGATCCCTCCAGTAGAACTATTCGTTCATCTATTAGGATCTGCAAGTATTCAAAGAAGTTTTAAAATAAGAAAATAAGCTACCCCTTTACGCAGATTAATATTTAGCCACAGGCATAATAATAAATCTCAAGTTCCAGTTAGTGACAACTCTAAACCTTATGACAACAGTAATGCTTGTTTTAAATAAAGTATAAACGTGCCTATTCTACAAATCCAAATACCGTCCCACTGAAATTTTGGAAGGAAAAAATGCTTTGATAGTAAACTGTTTAACAGCTTGGGAGGAAATTGGGCAAATAGAATGACCATGGTAAAGTATTACTGCACTGAGCCTGGTAGTAAAAGCTGCCAACAAAATTTTCAAGAAAAACCTTATATTATTCTGATCATTAATAAAGCACTAACATTTTGTCATCAAAATGATTCAAGATCAATCTTTGATAAAACAGTAACATATTTCACATGCAGCTAGTTCAGATGCTCATAAAGCAGTTTGTTATCTCACATTTCCAAAGATATGAAGACAGCCAGGGTTTATATAATTATCATTATTAGAAGCCGGACACTAGGTAGTTGAATAACTACACTGGCCCTGTTTGGTACCGCTATCATAGGCTTTTCTCTTTCTGATAATATGTAAGCCAAGACAGTTGGCACTCTATCAAGAATTCCAGACTTGGAAGGATTATAGATAAAGGCATACATTGACAGTTAAATGGAGCTGGAATCCTCTGCCAGAGAAAGCTAAGTAGTATGTATTCTTTGATAAGTATTATCAGAACCACAGTCTCTGACATGAATTCTTTTACAATGCAACTATTAGTCATATGCTATGGACCTCCTACTATATATTGCGAAACTCTTTTCCTGCCGCCCCCAGATGAAATATACACACTATGTATTATACTCTAGATCCAAAAGAAGTGATGGAGCAATGAGGGTGGGAAGTTGTTATAAAAGCATTCTGAGATCTAGAATGCTTAATCTGGTGAGCATTAAGATGAAAATCTGTCTGGTGGCTTTGTGCCAAGGGAATGAGGTTATGCAGTTCACGGCAAATAGTTTTTTCTTCATGTTAACTTGGTTTATAATTAAGCAGTAATCCCTAAAATATCTCTGCAAACAAGAGCTTTGTCTCCTTAAGCTACAGACTGCAACAAAAAGGGAACCGCTACTACTAGAAGATTGAATTATACATTTAAAATTGAGAGTGATTTCCCCTTACAATACTCAGCTATAAATTGTGTTGATCAAGGCAAAAAGCAGTTAGGCACTCTTATTAAGAGTTAGGAAGTCTTATGTGTGGCGATATCACGTGTGGCTCAACCCCCATCCTATTGCATTGATCTAATCGCCTATTTCAAGCAGCAGTATTTGAGACCTGTGTGTGCTTACTAAGCGGGTGGCTTAATGTTTATTTCAGAAAACATACTCCCGGGAGGCACTGATTCAAATGCTGGTAGATTCAATTCTGCCATTCATCCTTGCAAGGTAGAAAAACAGAGTTCTAAACAATTTACTATGTGTGTGGGCATTTCAGATGAGTCCTTTGAAAATGAGTTTCTATGTGGTCATTATCGATCACAGGGCATTTTTTCTAATGGTAACAAGTTTTCCCCAGTATCCTCCGCCTCAGAGTCCCTTCCACACCCCACACGATGTTTAGATTTTTATAATGTGGTTATTGGGAGGGTGGGATGGGAAGATCACATTCAGTATGAAAGGGGCTCAGATGACTATGTCTTGTCTCTGGGCCAGAAAACCATGTGGTCAAATTCCACAGCAAGACTTGATTATTTACAAATCCTTAACTAGTTGAGTATTGCATAGTTAGTGGTCCCATCTCTGGAGTCTCTTCTGCCCATTTCTGATATAATTTGGTAATAGAACACAAGTAAAAGGATTATTGTATTTGTAATGAAGATCTCAGATAAAACAGTTCTCAAATTTCATTAAGAACCTCTATGTTATTATAGCGTATTACATTACCACCTGCCAAAGCTCAGTGGGTGGTCTCTAAAGACCTATGCAGTCAGGAATCCCAGATTCCTACAATCCTGTCATGACTGTCTATATCCACTGTTTCCAATTTCCCTTCTTTTGCAGACAGCTGCTTTGAAAAATAATTCCCATGTTAGCTGTCACATTAAGATTTTGGGTCCCAGCCTCTCTGCTGCAGTTTTGAATCCTGATCTAACCTGCCTATCAGGTCCACTAACAGAACACGACCACAGTCCACAGCACCTGTCTCTTGAGATTGACTTGACACCAGCTAATGAAAATGAATTTGTAATTTTCATACTTAATTCTGATCAATAAGGCTGGAATCAAAGAAGAGGTTACTCATCTGGTTCAGTAACTGGAGTTCTTCAAGATGTATGTCCCTATGAGTGCTCCCCGCACATACACTCCAGACATCCTCATGCTCTGTACCAAGGATATATACAGCTGCATGGGCAAATTGCACTAAGTTCCTTCTCTACCCCAAAGTCCCGTGAGATGAAATTCTGAAGCAGAAGGGAAGTAGGGTGAGTAGGGGAGCACCCATAGGGACACATATCTTGAAGAACTCCATACCCCGCACAAGGTAACTTCTCTTTCTTCTTCAAGTAGTGTTCCTATGAGTCCTCCACTTCAGGTGATTTCCAGAAAAAGGAGGGGGATTTGGAGTCAGTTGTAACAATGAAGACAGAACTGCACTGCCAACCGCAGCATCTATTCCAGAAGCGTGAACCAAGGCCCAATGCTTGGAGAAGGTATGTACTAAGGTCCAGGATGCAGCTCTGCAAATTTCAGTAACTGTCCTGAAGGTCAAGGGCCACAAACCAATCCCTGGAATCTAATGATGGAATTATACCTGTGAGAGTCACCATCCTAAATTTCTGTGATCTCACAAAGATGTTTAGAAGTCTTCTATTAGAAACTAATATCAGTTTCCATCCCCTGTTCTTTTTGCGGATCATAAAATATTTGGAATAGAATCCCTTAATCTTGTGCTGGATGGAACCATTTCTATGGCCCCTATGCATAAAAAAGAAATGACTTCCTGTCTCAGCAAAATATCATGAGATGAGTCTCTGAAAGGGACAGGAAAGAGGGGGCATGGAGGATGGAGGTGAAATGAATGGAATAACCTGATGTTATGGCCTCAATAAACCATTTGTCTGACATCATCTACTCCACAGTCTTCAAAGGGAGAGAGGTGTGTGGAACGATACAGCTGAAGACTCACAAGGTGGGAATGTTCTGGACCCTCAGCTAAACCGTCAAAATCGACAGCAGAATGAAAAGGACAGCTGGGTCATGGTAGCAATTATGGTAGGTGTTCTTACATTCTGGAATTTCAGACTCCTCTTAGGGGGTTCAGAAGGCCTATGATAAGTATAGAATTAAACCAGACAAGCTTTCTGTACCGTTTATGACTGGACATTTTCTTTTGTTGCAGGTGCATATATCCTGAGGGACCTGATAGTGGTCCTGGAAACTCTCAAAGTATGTAGACATTCATTGGTGGACTCAGAGGAGAGTTCAAGTCTATCAAAAGGAAGGTCTTTGATGGTGATTTGGACCTCCCCCAGGAAACCGAGACAGCTATATAGCCAGGATGACTGGTAGAGATGGAGGGGGCTGTAGTCTTGGCTGCAACTCGGGAGGGAGTACAAAAATACTGGTCAAGCTGCAGTACTTGAAAATGCTATCCAGCTGGACTTTATTCATGTTGTGAGAGAAACACTAAGAGCACAGACAAATTGGACTTTGAAGCTTAAAAGATGTTACTATTCTGAAAACCTGGATTTATAACACCCAGTTTAAGTGTGAGACATAATTCCCTCCCACTTAAACCCTTACATAAAGAGCTGAATGAGCTTTAATTATGGCACAAGTAAATTTAATGCATTCACTGAAAAACCAAAAGGAATAGACAACTAATTTTTTTTATACTAAAGCAGAAAAAAACAAGAGGAAAGGATACCTCCAGTGTTCATTGATTTCGACTGTCCAAAATTTAATAGGAACCTGATCAGGCTATTAGGTTCCACAGCATCCTACTCAGACATTTAAAAGCAGGCCATTACAGAAGAAGCTAGTAGGTTACAGACTAGAGGAGCAAGTCCTCTAATAATTTATTTTATAACATTTTTACTAATCTGATGTTTCACAAAAACTGGTTTTGTTAATTTATTTGAAGCACTGTAGGTACTGTCAGATTTATTTTCTCACTTCTAATGCCTTTATTCTGAGCGTGTTAAGGGGTGCTCTCTGTATTATGTGTAGCAAGTTAAAGGAAACACCCCCATTTGAGAATGTCTCTGTTATTAAAGATTTTACTACTGTCTTTCCTTAAAGCTCTGTTTTTCCATGCCTAATTTGTGGAATTTCAAATACTTTGTCTGTACTCAGAGGAATACCTGGAACAGCAAAGTGTATGAGTTACATGTACAAATTAAAGGACAGAATTTGGATATCAAAAATGAAGGACTTAACCATCAAAGAAGGTTCTGGAAGATCCATCATCTTTGTCTATGAGATATTTTAACTCTGCTTTTATGAATTTTTTGTACCTTGGCTACTCATCTCATGCCAAGTGCCTCCTAGTGCTGGCGTGCTGTTCCTTTCTCACACTCCACCCCTGCTCTCTTGACAGTACTTCCCACAGCAAAAATGAGGTGGGACAGTTATTGAGTTTGTCCATACAAAGCAGCCAGAGTACAGCAGTGGGACCTTACGACCCACTCAGTGCCAACTTGCAAAGAGTTCATGTCTATCAGGCTTGGACAAACTGACAACAGTTAGCACACTGTTTTCATAGTATTTATCCAAAAAGGGTTGTGTGAGGTGTCTAATAAAAGATTATGTCATACTGATCCTCATAATCATCACGAGATTTATGTACAGATGATATTTAAGGAGTTGTCTATATGTACTGAAAATATATTTTAGAGTCTGTATCCTGGGCAGGATTGGCAGGTTTTGCCAGACAAAGGGATGTCTGCCTAGATTCAGACATAGATTAAGCATTGTAAGCCAACACAACGGAAGGCTGTTTTGCGTATGGAGTCAACACAAGGATGTGAAAACAACTTGGACCCAGAACACCAGGAAAGGAATCATGGGGCTATCCTGACTCTGGGGATAAAATAATGAGTTTTGGGAAATAAGGAGATGCAAAAGGACATTTTGTTATCCATCACTGAGGGAGCAAAAAGGACAGTGCTTTTTTAATTCATGAAAGGTGGATCCCAGCCACATTGGTGACACATTAGTAATCTGGGAGATTGCTTAGGTGAGAAACTACTTTAGGCAAGGATTTTAGCCTGTTAAAGTTAAGTTTAGACTTAAGAAGTGTGTTATACTTTTTTGTTTGATGTGTAACCATTTCTGTCCATTATCCTTACTCAATATCCCTTAAATCTTTATCTTTGATAATAAACTTATGATTGTTTTCACTATAACTATATCTCAGTGCTATGATGTTATAAAGGACCTGAACCTGAGTTGTACCAGTCAAGTTGTGTATACTATTCCCTTGGGGACAACAAATCTGTGAGTGTCCAGTGGCTAGGGCTGAATACTAAAGGGGAACGCTTTCAGAGGGGCTGGAGGGCTGATGTACACCTATTACCTGCAAGGTAAAATAAGGGCTGGCCCAGCCCTGAGGAGATTGTTTGGGTAGCTAACAGACAGGTTGTGCCAGGGAGCTGACATCCAGTTAAGCACAAGCAAGTCTTTCTCTCTCATTGAGGTAGGGCGGTAACAAAATGACTCTCAGTCTTGGGCATCTGAGAAGCTGCCAGAATCAGGAGCGTCGCTATTTTTATGATCTCATATTCACAAGGTATCTTTCAACTCAAAAGATCTCAAAGCACCATATAGACTACATTTTATACATAGGGATCACTTCTCGTCTGATTAGCTACTCTTACTGCTTGTGTATGAACATGGCAGCCATTCTGTGCCAGCAACGTCTTCTCAACATTTTTTAGAAGGGGAAGTATAGAATAACTTATTCAACTGAAACTGCTAGGGAAAGTTTAGGTACGCAAAATATGACTGCCTGAGTTGAACTTTGGTCAGTAAGCCTTTTCTGAAACTGAAGATTTATGCTTACCCTTGTGAAGAGTGCCATGAGTTTTAATTATTTCAAATTACATGGATTGTGGTTCTAGGTTTCATCTGAAAGACAGCCTAGCAGCATGCTAAAGCACTGGCTTAGTTATGACCCAAAGGATACAGTGCCATCTACTGAATCACCAACCACTTTTAAGTGAAGCCTTTCACACCTGGCTTAGTTAACAGAAATCTACTCAGAAATTCTGGCCTCACTGAAGTCAGTGGGAGTTTTGCCATTGACTTCAGTGGGGCCAGGTTTTGTTTGTTGCCAGCTTTCATGATTTTGTCATGAGTCTAACTATATCTGATGTTTTACTTAGAGACCCTTTCCTTGAGACAAGTGAATACCTGAGATTCTCCGTTTTCATTTAAAGAAAGTAAGATTCTAGTTCACACGATTGAGGAGTAAAGCTTGAAAATGTGATAACAGTACACCCTGCAGGCTCAAAAACTAGAAGACAAATAAGAAGAACCAGGAGTTTATTATATTTTTAAAAACTGCATAATTCTAAGTCAATCTCATGATTTTTGGTGGGCTGACACAGCTGGCAATACTACTTTACTTTTTATTCTACATATTCCTCTCCAAATTATGTAGTAGCAAAGTCATACGAGACCCACAAACCAGACAAGGCTATCAATTCTAGATTTTTAGTTTTGGACTACAGCATAAAGTTACTACAGAAGTATTTAGAGTTCACAGCAAAAGCTATTTCTGTAATGTAAAATCTCAAAGCAAATTGCTACTATAAAGACATTGTTAACACTTTGCTCTTTTATCTGTTATTGAAACTTCACATAACCTGAGTAGTATAATTACTAAAAGATGATTAAAACAAACAAAATTTACCTGAGTTACCATTTTAATTCTCTTCCTGAACATCTGTTATCCTTACAAGGACTTTAGTAAAATCTGCTAATTTCTTTCTGTCTTCCCACAAAACAGAAATTAACTTGACTGTTCCTAGTTTCTTATCAGTTCTTCAATCTTTAGCCAAAATATTCATTATCTCAAAGTCAACATAAACTCTCAGTTTTTCATCTATTGGGGATTACCATTCATGTCTTGATGTTCTAAACCTTCTCTATTTCTAATTTGTTTAGGATCTCATCTTTTACCACCTTTCTCCATTTATTCAGGATTCAGTAAGGTCTTTGACCTTACAGGGAGTAACTGACCCTGTACCTATTAGCTGAGTAAGTATGTTTCTCTAACTATACAGCTGTTTAAACTGATGTTGATGCATTTTCTTCCTCAATGTGTCTTTTGGATATTTTTTTCTTAAGTCATTCTTTATTTGATCTTAAATTTACTCAGGCCTGCTGCCCTGTTTTATGCACTTGGCCTGCCTTATTCACATAACAGAAAAGTAAAACCAGCTATTCTGCTTCCTCCAGTACTGAAAATGGGAACAAAAGCATGGTAATGAATTAATGTACTGCTGCAGCCTAAGAGTTTGAATCACAGAACATGCTAGTTTATTCCCTGACTGGCAAGTAGCACATTTATGTATAATATTAAATTTCTAGATCCTGCATTCCTTACTCACACAAAACTTTGACTTTGGTTGGGTGTGCAAAGAATGCAGAACACAGCCATATGTGGTCTTTTCTACATTAGCATTTTACTTAAACTTACCCAGAATTGTAGTTATGCTGGTGGTAGCAATAATGGGAGAGCTAATTTAGACAGACCTCTGCAATCACTTTTTCATCATGTTGCCTATATCAGCTCTAAATCATATTACATGATATAGTGATTAAAACACTAACAGCCACCATACATTAGTGTTTTCATTGGTGGAGCTGCAGGAAATTTAAAGAAAAATAAGTGTTGATTTAACTTGTGAGTTATAGTACAGTTACATACTTTAATAGTCAGTTTAGGTAGGTGTATTTTCCTACGTATTAAATTAAGATACTGTTTCTGGTAAAACAACATATCCTACTGTTTTGCTATCCTTTCCTGTCTTGACTCCTTCATTAGAACAATTTTACAGTTCTAAAGAACTATATTTCTCTAACAGTTTTATCAGTTTCCTCGTGTCTAATCAGTTCCTCAATACTAGAACTTTCCATGCTTAAATTCTCACATACTGCAAGACTCTGACTTGAAAACTACAAAACACATTGTGAAACCATCAGGATAACTCACACACATATTGTTTTATCTGTGCTATTGGGTACATATGATGCATGTATTTACATGTACATATACTTCTAATTATTATTTCCCATAAGTGATCTTATTGATAATTACCTAATTTTAACAAGCTTGGTTTCCATCCTCTTCAGCCTATAAAAATGCAGCTTCATATTCCCATTTTAATAGGAACCTTTTAGAAAATAGCTAATTCTGCACATCCAGATAACAACTGATTTAGCACCTTTTGGATGATGTCTTGTCTATGTGCTAGCTGGGCATGGACATGACAAAATTACATTGCTCCTGTTTATACCACTGACAAGCCTTGTGTTTGCTTTTATTGCTAGCAAGGCATTTGGGACATACTGTTCACACTATCTGTGCCAGAGGGTAATCTGCCAAAGCTGTTGCTCTCCTTCAAGTCCAAGGACTGTGTACTTTGACTGAGGCCTGTAAGTGTTCTAAACAGTGTACGTTTAGGGGTACACTCAACCAGGGGTACGTGTAGCCCTGAAGGTACTCAGAGGTCTTCCAGGGGGTACATCAACTAATCTAGATATTTGTCTAATTTTACAGCAGGCTACATAAAAAGAACTAGCAAAGGCAGTACAAACTAAAATTTCATACAGACAATGACTTGTTTATACTGCTCTATATACTATACTCTGAAATGTAAGTACAATATTTATATTCCAATTGATTTTTTATAAGTATATAGTAAAGATAAGAAAATAAGCATTTTTTCAGTAATAGTGTTCTGTGAACCTTTTGTATTTTTATGTCTGATTTTGTAAGCAAGTAGTTTTTAAGTGAGGTGAAAGTTGAGAGTACACAAGACAAATCAGATTCCTGAAAGGAGTAGAGTAGTCTGGAAAGGTTGAGAGTCACTGTTCTAAAATAATTTGAATGAACAGTTCTAAATTATGTGCTCCAGTAATCTACTGAAGTTCTTGATTTCTGGTTTAATCTATCTGTTGAGAAGTCCTTCCAGGAAGCATTCAACAATTCTTGATTTTGGTTACCTGGACAGTGCAGCAGGCACAAACTTTTCCCAGTGGGAAACAAAGGAACACATTTGTAGGGTGGGAAAAAAAGAATAATAGTTGTAATCTGTTTCTCATCGTTCCCCAGTAGCTTGCAGTGCAGCATAAAGAGCCCCTCTGAACAGAACCCTGACAGTGGCTAGAGTGCATCAATAGGGAGATAAAAGGGATAGGGAAATATCAGAGCTATATGTGACGCAAAAGTAATATGATGATGGGGAAATGAACCCAGAGATCTTGCCTCAGCCTAGTAACAGGTCAAAGAAATAGTAGCTACAGTAGGACAGAACCAATATTTGATGCCTGGAGTGAGTCTACTATGAAAGAATTAGAAAAGGTTAGCTTCCAGAAATCTCTACACATTTCCTATGTCCATTATACTGTCAGGCAGGCAACCACTCCATGAAGGTAGGAGGGAAGGAAAACAGGCAATCTCCTTTTTGCGACTCTGTGGAACTTAAAGGTTTGGAACCTCTACCATTTGTTGGTACTTTGGGGATTTTACTGTATTAGTGAACACTATGGGTGCCATATTTTTATCTAAAGTTGTGGCATTAGCCTATTCTTTCTTCCCCTTTCTACTTTTTTAATCCTAACTCTTCTTGGTAGCTTATTTTTATATTTAAAAACAGTGGCTTTGAATGCTGAACACTGCTTCATTAATGCATTCATCTTCCTTTCTGTGAATCCTCAACAGATGTTTTTCTGTGATATCTACCTCTGAAAGGAATTCTCTTGATTTTTAAACACACTGTATAATCTTAAACTTTGGTAGACAAAGCCAAACTCTTAACTTTAGGGAATCCTAGTGGCTGATTTATTTGCAAATGCATTTGTCCAATATCAACTTAGATTTCATACTGAATATAACAGAAACAAGGAGCAGCACTATCCAGTGAATAATTTCAAGTGCACAATGGAGTAAATATTTAGTTACAAAAAGTACACATTCTAGGAAGGGGATATGAACTGAGGGGGAGGGCTCTTTATTTTTGTTTTTGTTTTAAACAGAATTATTGCTACCAGTGCCCCATATTTCAGCCTGCTTCCCTGGCAAGGAAAAATAGGTTTGTTTCTAGAAAGACAACAACATTTGTCACCTGCATGTTCTGAACTGTGTATTCCATTCTGAAGGAGTACATTTCAAAAACAGTATACAAATTTTGTGATGAAGGGGTTGCTAGGTCAAGCCTTCAGGTCCACAAATAAATAAAAAAGGCTTCACAAGCCATTGCCTGTGCCCAAATCTATGTATGCACTGGTATAGTATCTCCAAAGTAACTGCAGTATTTGAAATAATGGAGTTTCTAGGTGTCAGATGACACTGCTTTTCATTTCACTGGGCGCTTTTTTGACTAATGTATGCTTGACTTCCCACTATCCTCCAAGGTCATAAATAAAAGGATGACACACAAAGAGAAAAAGTATTTTTTTGTGAAACCTAAAACACACAAAATATATGCTCAGTACTTAAAGTATTTGCAGGAAAGAGATCCAACAATTTAATAAAACCATAGAACTGAAAAAAATATATAAATATTTAACTTTTCCCCTGGCAAATTTTGCTACTTAATGGCTTTTTGCAAGTGTGCGCTCCCGATCTAATTTCTTGTGCCATTCTGTAGTAAATAGGATGACACCATATTCAGACATTTTGCATTACCAAACAGAATAGAATTGGAAATGGAAATGTTGTAAGTAAGGAAAAGATCAGAGCTTGGAATCCAAAACAAAAAAATAAAAAAAGACTCTAAAGTAGAGGTAAGGGACGAATTTAACATCTTCTCTATAACATATCTTCAGCTATGAACACATTCATAACTACCGGTACTAACATGCTGTCCAATGCCACAGTAGCAGTGTAGAGGTGGGAACTGCAGTAGAACCTCAGAGTTACAAATACCAGAGTTACAAACTCTGGTCAACCACACACCTCCTTTTGAACCAGAAATACACAATCAGCAGAGACAAAAAAAAAAAAAGCAAATACAGTACAATATTGTGTTAAATGTAAACTACTAAAAAAAATAAAGGAAAAGCACCTTTTTTCTTTTGCATAGTAAAGTTTCAAAGCTGTATTAAGTCAATGTTCAGTTGTAAACTTTTGAAAGAACCATGTTTTGTTCAGAGTTACGAACATTTCAGAGTTACAAACAACCTCCATTCCTGAGATGCTTGTAACTCTGAAGTTCTACTGTATGTTGCTGCATCAGTTTTCTGAAGATAATAATTTAAAGTTATAGATAGTTTCAAATACATTTTATACAAAACCAGGTCTTAAAGAAAATCTGTACAAAAACTTACACACTGAGTCTGAGAGAGACCAGGTGGAGAGAGACCAGAAGAGCTCTGTATAGCTCAAAAGCATACACCAACAGTAAATGGCGCCAATAAAAGATATTACCTCACCTACCTTGTGTCTCTCATATCCTGAGACCAACAAGGCAACAAAAATATTGAAAGCATATCGAATCTGCTCATTTTGATTATTAATAAGAAAACATTTAACTGATAAATCAGACAATTAAAATAAATGAATTCTGTGCTAAATTTTCAATAATATTTAGGTGACATGCAAAGAACAAATCAGAAAGGTGTTCTGTGTTTATGCATACTACTGTATAATGCTGGTATCCCATCATTTAGAAAGCGTCTTTTAATTCCTTATTTGGACTTCTCCCCTCCCCCACAATACAGAGGTGGGTTTTATTGTTGGAAAGTATTTTAGGACATTCAATAATCCTTTAGAGATCAATACCTAATCCAGAGAAAACAGTTTTCTCTCTAATCCCAGGAGATAGATTTAGAACTCAATTTGTTGTTTGCTCTGTGTGTTTTCTATTTGATTCCTTTACTAAAAAAGGCAACATATGTCAGCACAGCTATCAGTGTGGAATGCCTGTTTTACAGGATTTAAGATTAAATGCATGTGATCTGAAAATACTTCATTTTGTGAGGGACTATACCGTTCATAACAATATCCAAAATTGTTATTCTAAAACTAACATACAATTAATTAACAGGATCTTAAATATTTTAAGTGATCATTTGGGTCATTTGTAATCAGCGAAACTGAAGAAAGGTTAGCACCAATGAAAAAAGCTTAAACAATTTCAAGTTTATTCCCCAATGAACAATGCACCGGGGAAGAGGATCAGATTAGTAAATGCAGGTTCAGTTCTCCTTTTCAACCAGCTAGCCTGATGGTACACTCTGGGCCAAATTCTCTCCTAAATTACACCTTTTCTTCTCCACAGATTTCAATGGAAGTTGCACAGGTGTTCAGTAACTTTGGGTAAAATATGAACTTCTGTGCAGATCGTAAAGAGTTACAGAATTATCTTTATTGGAGCATACACAGTCCAAACCGGGGGGTGGGGGGAGTTTAAGGGACGATAAGAGAATGACTGGGTTTTCTTTGTGCCAATGTTCATTATGTGGTCAGGCAGAAAAATACAAGGTTGCTCCTTCTCGCCCAAGAAAGGTCCCAATGCGACTGTAGGTGTCTCAACTTTACTTTAGTCCTCCAGAACCTGGACAAATCACAAGTTTAGCTCCTTTCTGGCAGACCACATCTCAAGTGAATACTACTTCTATTTGTCCCCACTCCTCCTTTGTCTTTCATTGAGGCACCTCCTAATATATGGAAATATACCTATCTTGTAGAGCTGGAAGGGACCCTGATAGGTCATCAAGTCCAGCCTCCTGCCTTCACTAGCAGGACCAAGGACTGATTTTGTCCCAGATCCCTAAGTGGCCCCCTCAAGGACTGAACTCACAACACTGGGTTTAGCAGGCCAATGCTAAAACCACTGAGCTATCCCTCCCCCATGTACTGGTAGCACAGCTTAATGTTTTTCTGCTTTCTGAAATTTTAAAATAGTTTTCCATAGGAGTCCACAGGATTTCTGCACTGTAACAGTATCCACCAAACATCCTGTGTTCCAAATGAAGCTTGAGATGATGGACCCTCCTTGTAAAATCTGTTGTAAATATCTCTAAGCTTCCCAAATTTTATGATTTAACAACATACTTTTGGAAAAACATTAACAATTAAACTCACCTTGTAATGGCTAGGTCTGTTTAGTTATTCTCTCTCTGAGCAATGGATTACAATTAAATAAAATATTTAGCTGAACTGTTCAGGAATGTGGGCTAGGACAACTCAAGTGAAAAATCCACTACTCCATAAATAGAAGCCATGTCTACTCAGAACATACCAGTATGTCTCTATCAATCTTTAGATAAGTAGAATTCTTGACTCCTCTCCTTTGGCCAATGTACAGGCTTTATTGTCACACTTGGATATCTCATGCTCAACAGAAGAAAGTAACAGTCGTAAAAAGATTACTTATATTGTAAGCTCTTTGGGGATGGAATCATGTTTTGGCATATGTTCATTCAGTTGCTAGCCCAATGAAGCCCTGATCCCTGATTGGGGCCCTTAGGCACTACTGCAATAGGAAGACAAAAGGTTAATGGTAGCTATAGTTCAATAATAATATTTAATATTCTGATGATATACTGTGCTTCCTACGCACAGGATGTAGGGTTTGAACTTTTACGTTTTAGATAGAGAAACAATGGGCTCTTTCCTGCTCCCATTAAAGACAATGACAATATTTCTAAAGATTTCAGTGGGAGAGAATTGAACAAAAAGTTTGGAATTAGGAAAAAGTTACATAAAATTTGTTGCATTTCCAAATAATTTTGTATGAAATGAACATCAGTTCCTACTTTCTCCCTAATTTTCAGGTCACCTAAAAGGTTTTAAAAATCTTAAGCAAAATTTCTTTAAAAAAAAAACCAAATGAGAATTAAAGTATTTTAATAAGGTTGTATTAACATTATCCAATTATAAAACTGATAAGGACTAAAGATCTTTGATCCCAAACCAATGAGTAATGCAACAGTAACTTCTTCCATGCCAATATGATACACTTGGATGGGTTAATTATAGTCTCCTACTACTTCCTCTCTAGAGAAATAGAGAATAAGAAAGAAGTGTAACTATTAATTAAATACCAGAGTAGATCACTTTCTGGCCATTTATCCCTTCAGGTTGGGGCAGTAGGGGAAGAAAATCCATCCTGGAGCTGAGCTCTTATAAAGCATACAGTACAATATTAATAAAACTATAGTTAAGGATCACCTGCCGCTCTCTTTTTTAAGGGGTTGGTTTGTACCTCAGTAAGAAACTCTTAGCCTGAGGGGACAGCAGAGCCCCTAGGGAATTGGCTAGGGAATTAAGATGCCAACTTTTATTCTGATATGTTGCTTTTCTTTTTAGTTAACACATCAGTTTGGAAATACAAAGCCTATACAAGCTGGTGTTCTCAAATGAGATGAAAAGTTCCAATTCTTTACTGTAAATTACACAGCAAGAGAAGTTGAACTTGCATCAAATTTGGGTAATTAATTTATTGGATTGTTCCTAAAAGAAAAAAGGCCAACAAAAATACTGCAAAGATTATGCTATATGGGGACTGGATCTTAATATTCCTGTTTTTATTTGTGGAGGGCTGACCACTAATGTATCCAATCTATAGCACACTTCCCTTCCTGTAATAAAATCTGCTAGAAAAAGACAAGTCTAAGTGCTTCCCAATTCAGACTTGCCTAGACACAAGCAAGCTTTTCCTATGATCAGAGGGATAACAGCAGGCAAAGTATACCAGCCAGCTTTTCAATCCTGCCAGACCACTGGATATCTAGAAGCTTTCCATGCAAAGTTCAGAACTGATGAGCAGTGCCAGAGCTTGAAAACCTTGGGTTGTTCAGTCATTAGTTGCCTGCAGCTACGTTTTCCATTCAGTATAAACATGAACAGAGCTAATACCGCAATCTAGTTAACGTCTTCAATTTCAATATTAATTATTGAAGTACCCAAGGGCAGCTATTTTCCTTACCATTTCTAATTTATGACTCTGGTGTTTACTTCTCTACAAAATGCCTTATTAGAACTGGGTGTATTTTTTTCTTCCTAACGAAGTAAAAAAGGCATAACTGAAATATTTTTGTACAGTTAGCTTGCAGTCTGCATTCATTTTATAGGATCACTGAATATCCTGTAATGTTAAAGCCACTAAAATATTTGTATAATAATATTTCAATTAAACAATAACCAGAGGCACACTACTACATTATAGTTTATGGCAACAATGAGGTATATTTTAGTAATGTGTCATGGATTACTAACTTGTAAGCAGACATATACTGTATACTGTCCTGGGACACATGTTATTTTTATAACCACTCACATTACATAATCATGATAAAATTGCATAAGACAGTCTGTAACATGGCTCAAAGAGCATCAGATGTTTTAGAACCCTAATTCCATATCATCCAATTTTTAACATTTTTTTTTCTGGCCAGCTACAATATCACAAAGGAGAAAAAAAACCAAAGTAAAACACAGAGGAAAAAGTGACATAGAAAGGCAAGGATAATTTCTCAGTGACAGCAGAAAAAGGAGACATTGGCAATACCATTTTTCCTACATACTACAGCCGCTTTTGCTTTTAGTGCAATCATGTGAGCAGTTTGGCAGAAAAACAGTAAGAAGACAAGCACACTCCAACAACAGAACAGACAGTCATTACAATACCTATTAAAAGCGCTCTGGAGGTTTAGCTGGAGGGTCAAGAAAAAATTACCTAAAATCCCCCCTCAGAATTACAACTGAATGGTCTATTACTTCTATGCATATGTGGGGAAGTACTTTCAGCACTGAAGAGGGCAAATATAATCAGGACTTTTAAAGTAAAAATATTCTGGCCAAACAAGTGTTTTATGCACAAAGCTGGAAGCACAAACCCTTTGGAGGACTTATTTCTAATGAACAGTAATAATCATTAGTAATAATACAATGCACTTTTATTGAGCTTCTCAGGTGAAAGGCTCTAAGTCGGGGTGGCCAACCTGTAGCTCTGGAGCCACATGCGACTCTTCAGAAGTTATCTCATAGAATAGAATATCAGGGTTGGAAGGGACCTCAGGAGGTCATCTAGTCCAACCCCCTGCTCAAAGCAGGACCAGTCCCCAGACAGATGTTTGCCCCAGATCCCTAAATGGCCCCCTCAAGGATTGAGCTCACAACCCTGGGTTTAGCAGGCCAATACTCAAACCACTGAGCATTACCTCTTGGTAACTCCTCTTAGTGTTAATGATATTCATGTGAGACTTGAAAGGAGACTATAGTGCTTGCTATAGGATTAATTCTTCTGTCAGTACACATTCAAAATCCCATTAACTTCAATGGGAGTAACAGGAGTTAGACACCTACCAGATACGTCATATCATGATTCTTCCATCACAAGATGCATAAGGTTCACTCCCTAGGTTTGCTGTATTATCAGAAGCCTTCAGTAGAGTAATAGACTTATAATCAATTTGTGACCATGCTCTGTTTTTTATGGGTGATATTATCAAAAGCACCGAAGTCACTTAGCAGCAAAAGTCCCATTGTACCTTGAGAGTAAATAGGACTTCTGCTCCTAATTCACTTTGGCATTTTGAAAATTCCATCCCATATCACTACGTCCTTACAAAATGAAAGTTTATCTTTCCAATACTTAACTCACCTTGAGCTGATGTTCCTTTTTGTTAAAATATATCTCATTTTAATTAAATTAGAACAAAACTTCTTACAAAAAAATTTCACATTTTTATAAAAAGGAAAGAGGGAAGGTTTGATTTGGAGATATGTTGGTAGCAACCTAGAAAAACTCTCATTTTACAGGGCAAACCCCCTCATCCCCCATGTACAAATTTAAGGAATGTGGACATTTGGGGTTTTAATGAGAAACTCAGCCCAAATTTCAAGATCCATGAAATACAATACAGTACCCTCTGTGTCATGTGGCCATTAGAAGGCTATTCTGTGTTGTAGCTCCCTGTATGAAAATGATTTGATACAGATATGCCAAAACTACAGAGGTTGCATTCACTAATATTGCCTAAATGTTAAGCAGAAATCTTCCTAACCTCTTTTTGAAAAAGTAAACATAACTTTCTACAATCCTTATATGCATGCTTCATTAGCATTGTTTTGAAAATTATAATCATCACTGTAAATACAACCTATTTGCAAATTATAATAATTTTCAAAATAAATTAATAAATTGTGCCCATAACACTTACTGTCAAACCTAAGGACAAAGTTTCATTAGGAGATAAAATTAACCTCTCATAAAAGAGAAGCAACAGTTCTCAATTAATGAGAACACTGAAGTTGCAGTTTCCTCCCAGTTCTTCCGTCTGAGACACTGTGATTTCGCTCCAAGAAAGAGCAGGAAGTTCTGGTATTAAGATCATGTAGAACTCAGGGTATCCCGCAGAGGCCAAAGCTATATGCATAAGGTCCTAGTCCTCCACACCAGTTCAGGGGCCTCACTGTTGCTCCCCCATGACTCCCTGTCATTGTTCCAAATCCAACCATTCTGACAGGGTTTTTCTTGGCAGTAGTTGTCCCCCACAACTCTCCTTAAAAGTCAATTCCTGAGCCTGAAAGGGGCTCTAATCAAGAGTCGATACAGCCACAAGCCCCCAATGTATCACACTCATCCAACAGTGCAGTAAACTGAGGGAAATTAAATAACAACCAAGGTTATAAAGCAAATTGGTGGCAGAGCTGGAAACAGAATCCAAAATGGTGTTGACTGTCAGTCTCTAATTCTACAATCAATAGACAATTCCCAACACAGACGTAATTGATATCCACAGAATCCATTTACTGTCAGCACATGCAAACATCATCATCATTTCTATTCTAAAACCAGGCAAAGGATTAAACAAGCCACCCCTTAAAAAGGGACAGTGTTCCTTTTGTCAATCTTTTTGCTGAACGAGATGGGTAAGTACTATAGTTGTATTTCCTACTACATTACCTGTATTCAAACACTTTATTGCAAATGGATGGAGGCTTTTTATATCATCAATAGAACCTATAGTATAGAACAGGAAGCCATAAAACAGAGGAAAATATCTTAGTGAACCACAAACATCTGAACAACGTGAAATGCTGAAATATCTACAAGCTTGCCATGTTGTAACTATCTAGGATGATTACAATAGATATAAGGATAATAAAATATTGGTTAATATCACAGCAGACAGAAAATAAATCAACATCTGCCCTCTACAGCAAGGAGGGGGGTGAACCTTTATTTAAGAGATAGCTGGAGATCACCCCTTCCCATGGGGGTACATTTTCAAAATGGCTGCTTTGAATTTTATTTTCAAAACAGACAGTTGGATGTAAACTAATATTAAACTATAGAATGTATTTTTCTGTGTACCTAGTAAGATCCAAAATCATTAAAACTGAAATGTTTGACCATTTAACAGACATTTTACTGTTTATGCTGTTTGTTTACAGTTCACATTCACTCAGTCCAACTTGAACAATTAAAAACAGCTAAGTCAAACTGACTTTCTAGTTCTTAGAGCACTAACCTCATGCTGCAATGTCTTGGTTGCAAATATTGCATAATAGTATTTACTTTTGGACAAATAAATTGCACTCTCTTAATTAAATGTTTCTGTTGATCTTAGGTTTTCTAAAACCTTGTTTTTGTCAATCCTAAACTTGGGGTCTAAACGGTCCCACAGTATCCCTTTAATGTTCACTAGCCACATTTATACTTTATCTTCTGCAAAGGAAAGTAAAGAGATAATGCTTACATGTTTCCCTTTTCAAGATAGAAATTGCAAGGAACATTCTGTGTTCCTCAAAATCACTGTTTGGTCATTGTCACTTTGAAGTTAAATGGGGCCTAAAATTTAGATTTTGTAAAAACATGCTTTTACAGAAGTTGAGACTAGATAAATTCTTCTATATTTTAATTCCAATAAAACTACTGTTTTTTAAACAAATTTTAAAAACAGAACATTGCACCATTAAGAACTTGAAATAGAATATAAACAGAAGTGAAAGTGACTACCAAGATTATTATTGTCCAAGCTGAGAGAAATGCAAAAGCACACAGTGACAGGTCAATTGGATTTTTTAAATTCTTTGACTTTGTAAGGCATAACAGCAACATTTGTTCTTTCCAAAGACAACATATGACTTTTAGACAGACAGCATCCCTTTGTCTGTTAGAAAACCAATCCTTCACTTACTGCTGTTTGTAGTTACTTATTCAAGAATCACACTAGTATTTTGTATTTAAAGTTTGACACAGGAAGTTTTAAAAGGGCATGGGTTAGGGCTAGGGACCTTTGCCTTCGACTTCAACGGGCACAGGATCAGGTCCTAGAGTCTGTTGCTCATTCTTCTCTCTTTACCCCACCCCTCTACCCACTTTACAAATATCCATTTGTTTGCTTTTATAGTACATACTTTCTGTTGTTTTCGTGGTTTGTGCAGCTTTTCAAGTGCTTTGGCAGGAAATGGCTTTATAAATATGTGTTCTATATTTTAATTAGTATTAAGATAGTGAACGTTAATTTTCTTCCTATACACAACTTATCGTACATCTAATTTTAACCACTCTTTCTATTAAAAACTTCCAGAAAAGGTCAGACTTAAGACCTGATCCTGCTCCCACTGAAATCAGCTGGACTGTTGCCATTGATTTCAGTGAGAGGAGGAGTGGGACCTTAATGTTTACTATTTGTTCCTATGCAGAAACTTTTCAAAATACACATTTTACACAATCAGCAAGCAGTTACACAACAGAATATGAAAATGGATGAAGACTTCTAAAGCCACCATTCCAATGCATGCACCAAAAGAGTGACTCCTATTAGCTTCTCTCCCTCTTGGACCTTATCTTCTACTGCTCAGTTTGATGTGCATCATTCAGAAAGTGAATAGTACAGATATAAAGATTACATAGATGGTGTGTTTAGAAAGAAACCGTGAACTGGAAATTTCAAGAGGAAATGTAAGGGTAGGAAACAGCAGAAAATCGAAACAGGAGCTCTTCTGAGGCTGAGCTACATAGTAAGGTAAAATTGCTATACTTTGTCATCACAGGACGCATGATCTCATTTCTGAGCCATGCCCTCTCTAATTAAAAAAAGAACAAAGTAGGATGCTTGAAATAACTGAAGAACAGCTGTTGAATTTTGCCCAGTAGTGGGTCTTGACTGCATATTATGCAAGCCAGTCATTTAACTACTATAGAGTTATAGTCACAGAAAATATGCCTTGACAACATATACTTCCTTGCCAGTGAGATAGCAGTAAAACATCACTTCATTTGTATTTTCACATTGAGTTTAAGACCATCATAACCATTTGTGTCTGTGAGTAACTTTACTCTAGTGAGTATAGCTACTCATCTCTGTAAGCAACTGCAGAATTGAGCCCTTAGCTTGCAAGTGGAAATCATTCCACTTTGGCTTGTTGTTTTATATACATGTGCTTGTTTAAAAGAATCTTTGGGGTTCTTTTGCTAAGAAACTAAAAATGTGCAACCTATATCTGAAGACCATTTAGTATTACTTGCCCTTACTTCATATGCCATCACACTTAAGAAAAAGCTATTTCAGTCATTTTAGTGCTCAATATTTAATGTAATCACATTGGGCTTGAGTGAATACTTTGAGAAATTGCTTTTTTATGTATTTTTAAATGCTAGCTTACATAGCTGGATATACAACAGCTATAAATCTACAGTTATGATTGCATAATCTAATACAGAAATTCCATTTGCAAAAACTGGAGGTTTAACAATTAAAACTGTGAGTAACACCTCTTCAGACAGAGGACTATTGCAATAACATAGTCCCTGTACTCCCTCGGTTTTGAGGCAGATGCTGTCTTCTGCTTCATGAAACAGGTAGCTAGAAGGAGATTTTGCGTTGCTGTCACCAGAAACAAAACTACACCTATAAAGCAGTTCATTCTGAAGCCCATAAAGAGATATACATAAAGGTGAAAAATCAGCAAAAGATCAGTGCAGGATCGAGAGATCCCTTCAGAATGTTTTTTGCTTAATACTCTTGTCTGCTGAGTCTGAAAAGAGAGACATACAAATTGTGCTATAGAGCCCAATTCTTTGAGCACTGACTTAACTGAGGAATTCAAGTGTAGAGGGGCTTACAGAATTGGGCCCACAATAATTTGTTAAACTCTCTTTATTTCTACCAAAAGGCAAATAAATCATCTGTTCCTATTTCTCACATCCTACTGAGATTTACTTTTCCTTTTTTCCCCATGCACAAGTTTGGATTTTAAAAAGGTATTTCCAAAATGAAGAGAGGACTTTTCACACCCTTTCTATCACCTTCTATGAATTTGCTGCTGTACTGAAGGGAATGACTCTCTGGGAGGTAGTTAGGAGGTGTGTGAATGGAAAAGCTTTGTCCTTTATGGTCCTCATTCTGCTGTCCCTGACATCCACAAATGCAGAAGGCAGATCAGAATTTAAGAGAAGCGGATTATATAGTTGTAAAACTTGCTTTTCTCTCTCTCTCTCCTTTTGTGTGTGTGCGCGCAATGGAGTAACACCTTTCATTACAATTATCAGCTCAATGTCAGAAAGCTCCCCAGCGTGCTGTGCATATTTTCACAGGTTCATTTGTCTCCTCCTATACCATCAGTTTTTAAAAGATTCTTTTTGAAAGAAACACCATTAACAACTATGCCTATTTCAAACATACAAAGTCAAACACAATACACAGTACCGGTAACTGATCTTTAGGTTTCAGTCCACTGAGTTTTTCACACTGAGAATAGGGCCCATGTGTTTTCCCTTTATGGTCTAGTCTTTTACAAAGCACAGATCTGGAAACTGCCTCTGCCCTGCATAGAACACAGTATATGTGGCTTTCCTAGCTCTCTGGCTGACAGTACAAATAGCCCCAAGATCACTAATAGCTTTCTCCTAGGGATTTCTCCTGATGTTGCCTCTTGCTCTGTAAATACATTGCCTTTTTCCCCCCCTTGCATTAGAAACTAACTTCTTGGCAGCTGATTCCACATTTACAAACCTTCTGTTGGGAACATTCCATTTCAAACCTCAAACAAGACGCCATGGCAGAATCCTTCCTGCTCTGGCACCGGATCATAAGATATTATCCCCTTACCCAAGCTGCTCTAGAGACTGATGCCCACGGCTTCAGCTAGCTCCCTGTCCCAGCATGATGGAAGGAAAGAGACAAAAGGAACGGGGGAGAGAGACAGAACAGGAAGAGACAGCCATGGGTCTCTCACTGCTGTCCTGTCCTAGGCATATAGTGGCCTGTCCCCAATCCCTTCCCCTGTGGAGCTCTGCCACTCAGCGCTCTCCCTGCCCCTCATTAGTCCCCCCTTTCCTACTCTCTGTACCCCCAAAAGTGTCCCTTCCACACCACGCCCATTTTACCATGGTCCCACTCCCCCTTCCAGACCCCACCTGGTCTGCCCAGGTCCCCCTCAACCCCCCCCCCCTCCCCCCCCCCCCCGGTCTGCCCAGCCCCCCCCCCCCCCCCCCCCCGTCCCCCCCCCGCCCGGTCTGCCTTGCCCCCCCCCGCAACTCCCCCAGACCCCCTCAGCCCGGTCTGCCTTGCCCCCCAGCCCGGCACTCACTACTTGTAGAGCTGCTGCAGGCAGAGGTCCAGGCACTCTCCCTCCACCTCCTCCTCGATGATGTGCTCGGAGAGCGGCCGAGGCAGCGGCGGCAGCGGTGGCGGAGGGGTGGGGGGCTGGGGGTCCGCGGCGTCGCTCTCCTCCGCCTCCCCAGCGGCTGCCCCTTCCCCTTCTGCCCCGGCGGCGGGGGGCGAGGGGGCTGGCTCTGCCCCGAAGGGCCCTCGGAACTCGCCCAGGAAGAGCTCCAGGAAGCGGCGGTAGGTCTTCTCCTCAGAGCCGCCAGCGGCCATCGCTTCGCATGCCCGGCTGCCTGCCGGCGGATCAGCACTGAGCCCGCAGAGAGCTCCCTGCTCGCCCGCCCGCCGGCCGGCCAGCCTCCCTGCGCGCGCGCTCCCGAGCCGGCCCCGCGGGACCGCGCACGCTGCGGGGGCGGGGTGGGCAGCGGAGGGGGACTCGAGGCTCGCGCGCCGCGCGGGAAAGGCAGCTGGCCTCGAGGGAGCTGACAGAGAAAGCGCCCCACCGAGGGGAGGGGAGACCGACTGACAGGGCAGAGAGAGCGAGACTGTACAAAGAGGAGCAAGCTGGTCCCTCCAGTGAAAAAAAGGGAAGGGGAGTAGGCAGAGAGACGGCCAACAAGCCCCCCCCAAACGCTGACAGAGCCAAGCCCGCAGAGCTCCCACTTTCTCGCGACCACCCTGGCGCCAACGCTGCAAACAGATGGATTAGAGGCAGACTCTGCTGGTGTACTGAACTGGTAAGTGCTCAGAGGTTTTTCCTAGCCCTGGCTGCAGGGCTGTGTGTGGGCCATGGGGGCCCAGAAGCGGGCCACCTGAAAAGAACCAGCTTAAAGCAATGGGGGGTGGGGATGACTTGTACCTCACTGCCCTTGGGAGCAGCCTGTTTTTTCTCTCTCTGTTTTTGGGTTCCTGTGTGTGTTTATAATTCGGAGAAATAAAATGGTGTTGTGTTGCAACCTTCCGTCAAGAGTATTTCTGTTTTTAATCTAACTTCGCTGTGTGTGTGCGGTGACCACAATAGAGACAAGCAAATTTCACAGTATTCTGTATTATAACTTCAACAGAAACTAGAGAACAAATTCCTAGTATGTAATCAGTTTTAGAATTTCTTATATGTCCATCACCATATATTCTAGTATCTTAGAGGTTACTGCACTAGCCTTTCACTTCTAGGCGATCAAGATAGTTAACAAAATTCTGTAAACATAGCAAAGCGCAACGCATTAACTTTTCAGTAATTAAAGGTGTAATTACCCATCTGAGCATACAATAGTTTTTGCTATGTACAGTCTCAAAGTTTTAATTAGCGTGATGGAAACATATAAAATTAATAGCCATTGGAAAGGCATTACAGCAGAAAATGACTCATCTGGAATCAGTCAATTGTTCCATGTGGAGCCATAGACTACTGCATAGTCAGAAATGGTCTGATTGATTTATGGGCCTAGTTTCTGGGCTGATCTAAAGCCTATTGAAGTCAATGGGAAGAGACCAATTAATTTAAACAAGCATTAGATCCAGCCTTCTGTGGAAGAAAGGAATGTGGAAGTTTATGGAAACAATCACCAAATTTCATGCCTCACATTGGAATGGGTGATTTCAGGCAATCAGGTGCTCATCTTCTGAAGTATGATTTGACCAGCAGTTGTAGTTCTGATATTATTTTCAAGATTGATATATGAATGATGCTTCCACATTAGATGGTCTGGATAATGGGAATTCACAGTGGTCAAATATGTCACATAAAATACATCAGAGGGATAGCCGTGTTAGTCTGTATCCACAAAAACAACGAGGAGTCCAGTGGCACCTTTAAAGACTAAAAGATTTATTTGGGCATAAGCTTTCGTGGGTAAAACCCCCCACTTCAGATGCATGGAGTGAAAATTACAGATGCAAGCCTAAATATACTGACACATGAAGAGAAGGGAGTTTCCTTACAAGTGGAGAACCAGTGTTCACAAGGCCAATTCAGTCACGGTGGATGTGGTCCACTCCCAATAATTGATGAGGCAGTGTCATCCACTCTGACTGTTTTTCATCTTTCACAGCCAAAAATCATTAAAGTGATATATGAATTATACATAGATGTAGCTGATATTGAAAATACATTCTTTTTTTTTTTTTTTTTAAATATACCACTTACATCCTTTCTAATTTATAATGCATTTCTATAAGGCTGTCAGGCAAGTTTGAAGAGCCAAATAATAACATTTCTGCTTTCGCTAATAACAGTCCACAGCTGCAGTTGATTTTTTTTTTTTTTTTGAAAGTCCATGTGTGTACAGTACTGCAACATCAATTAAAGAGTTATAATTCTCTACAGGTCTTTAAGTATCTACAAATGGGCTGTAAGTGAGCCACTGATCATTGGTTATAGTCCACTGGTAAATCATGGGATATTAGGGTTTCCAGTGGGTTAGGTTCCTGCAAATATTAATGTATTTTCTGTCACGTATAAAATACACAATTCTAAAAATTACCATTACGCTAATACTATTAGGAAAGCACTTCATATTTCAACAAGCTGTCTGATCATCTACATATGGCATTACAAAACAGCAATTAAGACTTGCCCAGGAAGGTTTAAACAAAAATTTACTTTGATTCTTGCTTCATTTTGTCTTAACTCCTAAAAAAAATAAAAATAAAATTGTCTACTTTAACGCCATATGAAAATATTTGAGAATAGCAGTTCTGTTTCATATTATGTTAAAGTTACCAGATGTCTGTGATTCACCTTGCAGTCCCCATGTGTTTTCCATCATTTGTGTAATTGCAAAGGACACTAATTTAAATTAAATAGCATATAACTTTGTACTCAGGATACTTGGTTAGGTTTTGGTACTATAGATCAAGTTAGCATTATTTTGTTTCTAGTATTAAATTAAGAGGTTATGGATTAAATCAGGGTGACATTTGTTTCGGGAGGTGAGGTTGGGGGGGATGAAGAACCATTCTCATTAACCTACAGTACAGACCATATGGTAATCGTGGGTGGTGTGGCTACATTAGGCAGCCAAGAGTCTGGCATTGATTCACAATAAGACACTGTGGGTGTGCAATTACCACCAAGTAGCTTCACTGTTATCTTGCTTCTGTCCCGAAAGGAGAATCCAAATACAGTTTTCTGTCTTGTATAGGACGAATCTAAGTCACATGATTGGCTCCTACATTATATGTTTTTTGTTTCCAGCAATCCTGGGAGCTAAATTCTAGAGTGCTTTGATGAACTCCAGACTGCTGAGTAACAGCATTATGAATGGTTCCTGTGCCCCAAGCATAGCTGAAGCAAATAGATTCACAAATCAAGGCAATTTGGGGCAGACGACTTTGGATTGCAGCATATTGTCAAATAGAAGATGAATTTAAAGGTGACCGCCAAAGGAAATCACAGATGCTTGTGTGATTTTTGACTTCATCGTGGAATTTGAAAGGTTAGAAAGGTTTTGTTCTCAGAAATGTGTTTTTATTCTCCTTTATTTTAGCTTTAGAAACATAAAGAATGTCATGTTGTCCTTCCTAGTTTTGCTGGACAACTAGAGAACAGGAGTAGGAGTTTTCTCAGCTCATGAGTTCGAAGAAGGGACGGGTATTGAGACTTCCACAAAGAAATATTTTCTACTACCTGTTTGTCAAGAATTTTTCTAATGTTTAAAGTGACATTACCAAAATTAAAAACAAGGACAAAAAAATCTGCTCCATTGAGTTTCTGCTCTGCCCAGCAAAGAGAGAAAAGGTACCAGGGAGCCTGTTATGGCTCCCCATTTCTCAGGGTGGATCTGTCTCAGCACCAGGGTAGGTAAGAGCAGCCTGGGGTCACTAACTTAACATCAGCTAAAACAACAAAGAGTCTGGTGGCACCTTAAAGACTAACAGATTTATTTGGGCATAAGCATCCGAAGAAGTGAGGTTTTTACTCACGAAAGCTTATGCCCAAATAAATCTGTTAGTCTTTAAGGTGCCACCAGACTCTTTGTTGTTTTTGTAGATACAGACTAACACGGCTACCCCCTGTTACTTGTTAACATCAGCTGTCAAGAGTGCCCAAAGGACTATATTCCAAGAGGGGATAGTAGTAGCACAGTGCACTCCAGTCACACCCTATCCTAACAGCTTCCTACCCCTTATGCTCGGATAGAGAGGCCATCAACCTCTCAGGAACTGGATGTGCCAGGCAAGCACCACCTGAGAGCTCCCCTATGCTGGGGGAATTCTCAGCAGGCTAGTTCCGTTTGCTTTTTTCTTCCAGAGCAGCATAAAAGGGCCAGAATTCATCAGAGAATCTACCCCAAGAAGTTTTAAATAGTCTGACTAAAAATTCCTTGCCCCGTTAAATTGTTCTGGTTTCATTCTTTGTACATGTGATATTACAATCTTACTAGGAGTCCAGTGGTTCATATTGTCTTCCAGGAAAAACAGGGTAGGCAAGACCTGAAATGTAAATATAAAAAGCTATACAAAAAGAAAAACATACAGCTTACCCCCAATGCCCCCCAAAAAACATTCTTTACTCAACATGTAGAAGCAATAAATAAATGGCATACACTTTTTTCCTCTTTCTCGGTTACCTTTAAAGTGTACCTATAAAAAACTTCTTTTAATATCTTCCTGCAGAGATGCTATCTAGTCCTCAGGGCCTCCTTTACGTAACACATTAGTTTTCTTTATGGCCTATGTGGAAAACGGTGTTAGTAAAACTGACATTTACAATCTGATACATATCATTCCTACTTAAAGAGTTAATGAGGTGTGTGGCATATTTATCAACACATTTGCAGCCAAATGTTCAAAGCAGGAAAACAAGAATGAAATTTCATGTCATAGGTAACATTTTTTAATATTACCCACATCCTAATCTCATGGTCAAATCCCCAATTGATTTCCTGAATAAAAAGCAGAAGTACAAGTGAACAGTGTAGCAGGATTTGAGCAGGCCTTGGGGAGGTGACCTGAATTGTATGGAAGAGCATGATGAAATGCTTCTTTTTAACCATGAAAGAAACTTTAGTACATTGGCATGTAGAATATACTTTGGAACATCAAATATTTGGAGGTGTTTCAATATACTTATTGTGATGTGCTCCAATAGTGTATCATCACAGAAAAGCCTATAAACAAATTATTTTGACATGATCTTTTAAAAGGTCTCTGCAACAAACAAGAAGACATTTTGGAAGGTAACTTTTGTGTACATGATCAAATGGAGCCATTGTTAAAGCAGGCATTACCAAACCTTTTGCACATAGAATGTAATGTTCTCAGTTTTAAGTGACTACTGCTGTTGGGTTTGACCAGCTTACGTTTACAACAGCACTGTGTACACATTTGTATCGTGAAAATATATTTCATTACACTCTGTATTGTACTATTGAAAGATACTACCATCCTTGTATTGCATTATTTGTGCATCTTGCAAGCATGCGATGAAAGACACTGTGATTCAAAACCTACTTGCACTTTTTCACAAAAATATACCACTATGGTATAATAAATGAGTCTCTGAAATGAGTGATGCATAAGACATAAGTGTTCTATATTCTTATATCTGCCAAAATCCAATAAGCCAATCACTCCTCAAACTATAATGATTGGATCCAAACAAGTGCAGCAACAAAGTGAACCAAGTTAGTACAGAGAGAAGGCCTTTGTTTACAAGCAACATCAAGCACCAATTTTTTTTTTTTTAGGTTCAGTCTCCAATAACCTACAGCTACAATTTTTTTCAAGTGACAAGTCTCTGAACACTGAATCCAGAATTTCCTAGGTCTTAAAGACACAGTAATCTAAGTCACTGCTGTCCTTATACTACAGTAAGTATTCTGTTGGCACACTCCTAAGGATCTGTGTCCATAACTTTATTCCTTTTCTCCCAGGCCAAGTCTGTTCTTAATGATTCAGGTCCAGAGATGGTGCTCAAATACCTAGCTGCATTCCAGAACAAGGGGTTTCCAACTTACCATTCCTTCTCATCCTTTAGAGGTATTACTCAAAACATTCAGCTCATTGTTTGAATAGCAGAAGTGAGAAAAAGTCCATGTGTTACTGAGGCCAGGTTTACGCTCAAAAGTTAAATTGAAAAATCCACACCCATGACCAACGTAGTTAAGACGACCTAACCCTCAGTGTGGATGGCACTAGGTTAACAGAAGAACCCTTCTGTCAATGTAGGTACTGCCTCTCGGGGAGGTGAATTAACTAGGGCAATGGGAGAACTCCTCCCATTGCTGTAATGAGTGGCTATGCTGAGGTGCTACAGCAGGGCAGCTGTGTCGCTGTCGCATTTTAAGTGCAGACGTAGCACTACTTAGATTTGAAAAACTATTAGAGAGAGATACACAGGAGGGAGAATGAATGAAAAGCAGCACCCCAAGAGGCCTACCCCTGGAAACTAGTTGCGAACAGAAGAAGAAATACTGTAGTAGCAGAGACAAACATGTGTTGTTTCCTTTTAAGCAAAGGCAAAGATGTTGTGCCAGAAAATCATGTGTGATTGAAGTGTGGTTGCAGATACGTGCCAAAGGGATGGTTTCTGTCTCTTGGAAACACTCATGACCACACCATGGTCGTGTGTGCTGGATGCTGTCAAGGCCTGCCATCATACAGGCGTATACTAGAATCCAGTAAGTTCCCTCTGAGGCTGATCCACTTCACTAATCAGTCACTCATAAGAGTATCAGTTTTCTCTCTTTCCCCCCCCCCCCCCCTGCTAAATGGAGATGAGTGGAGCAGAGCTCTGGGCTATCAGCAAACAACAAGGCTTACTGACAGCATTGCTGTGCTAGGCCCTGCCTTCATACTTTTCATTTTTATAGCACCTGTCATTTGAGATAAAGTTGTGATATTTTAATCACTAAGAGTGAAATTCACCCCAGTGCAGCGGATCCAGTTTCATCCTAAGGTAAGAGAGAGGTTAAGGGCTAGATTGTTAAAGGTGTTTAGGCACCTAAAGATGCAGATAAGTGCCTGGTGGGATTTTCAAGAGTGATTTCAGTGGGAGTGAGGTGCCAAGATGCTTTTGAATATCTCACTAGGTACCTCTCTACACAGGAACATATCTTTAAATACAGAAATGTATAAAATGAGTGACTGTGTTGGAGAGATTAATACAACCTGCTGTGTAATGTGTTCCAAATCTTTTACCAGGCAAATGTAAGATGAGGCCTGTGGTGGTGTAAAGGGTGTAACTAATTGTTATAATCTTATATTCACATGCAATATTTTATAAGAGGCACAATTGGCATGTAAAAAAACAACTTGTTCTTTTATCCAGAAAGTTATTTTTGTTTAATTTATGTTGAGAAACACTGATCAAATGTATTTGGTACTTTGCTGCTAAAACTCCAGTGATTAATTTTAACCCCCCAAATCAACCAATGTGAGATACCATACTAAATTAGAATTTCACCTGCATAACTGCAAAGAAGCTGCATGGGAAGTGCCAAGATCTAGTAAGAGCCACTTCATTACCTCTCCATAGTTTCCTTTCTTTCTCATATGAACTATATTCAAACTTTATTTTTTAAACATGTCCTTGCTTTCTGATTGGTTGAAACCAAAATTATGTGATTTCTGTAATCTGACACTTATCCAGTGTCCATTGAAGTCAATGGCAAAACATCCACTGACTTCACTGAACATAGAAACTGGGCCTTAATAAAATGAACAGCAGGCAAGAATCAGCTATAAAATATTGCTTGGAAAACAATGCCCTCAGGTAAGACATAATATATTGTCCTGTTGAAAATACAGTAATCTTTCCAGCAAGATACATTTCTATTCCTTGTACAGTAATTTTCATCTCTTGCTCTTAGCACTGATAACTATTTGTATAATTTCTACATGACTATGTAGACTAGTATTTCTATAATATTACAGTAGCACAAATGTTACTAATAAAAATATTTCTTGCTTACAGAAGACAAGTTTGTAGTTTGGTGCTTTATAGTGAATATATTTATGGGTAAAATTCACTCAAGCCCTACTGCCTTAGGAAAAACAGATCATTCCAACCTTCATTACCTCATAAAAGAAGTTACAAATATAATCACTGTAAATTAGGGCAGAATAATACTGTTTAATGTGTCTTTTTACCTAATTATGATCCTGAACACAGTATAAACAGTCCGCTAAAACCTTGGTCTCAGTGATTTCTCATTCCAATTTACACATTTCATACCAAATAAAAAAGATGGGCTTGGGAGGAAAGGGGAAAGGATTTTGCCATGGACAATCTATCAGTGAAATGTCTTACAATCTCATTCTAAACCTAGTCCTAAAAAAGTACATTAATTTTGTAAGTGCTGATAGTGACAAAAGTTAACTAGTCAACTAATCATTATTATAAATGACTAATCTCATCTGACATGATTTTTTTTTTTCCCCAGCACCTCTCTCACTCAATGTCCACATGTTGTTTAGAGTCAAAAACTTGAACCTCTCCCTCGGGATGACTTTAACAAAGAGATCACCAAAAAGAGAAAGTTTAGCTCAAACCTTCTCCCCGGGCTTGGCTGCCTATTGGGTTCCTATGTGTTGATTGGTCAGCCCTAACCCTAGAACATCTGTCTTTACAGCACCACTCCCACTTTCCTCATAGCTGTATGGGGCAATAAGATACTTGGCTCAGCGAGTCAGCACAGCAGAACCCACTTTCCAGCAGCATCAACACTTTCTTATAGCATGAGAGCCAGATAAAAAAACATTTTAGGGTAAGAGGATTCAGCTGAGGAATGAGCATCCAGAGTCTGACCATCTGCAGGGCATGCTGCAAACTTTTTATAAAGCTTTCCAGCCATAACGAGCTTCCAGTATTCACTGCCAAAGAAAAAATACTTTAAATTCACCAATAAGTGAGCTGGTTTCACATTTTAGATTTTTTTTCCCCACTTTGGCACTCTATTCCAAATTTTGACCTCAGCAGGGACAGGAGTTTTGCCATTGACTTAAATGGAGGCACATTTGGTCTCAACTTGAACCCTGACTCCACATCTAGTCAAAGCTATTCCACCCCCATGCATTTTAAGTTTATTCTTCTTGGAAACTAACTGGTTTCCCAGTGATTCTTAATGAAAAAAAGCTGTTTTCAAAGTAGAGAACACTTAGAGTCAGGAGGAAATACATTGTTAATTTTCTCTTCCTAGAATAAAGAATTTCAAAGCAGCATTCTGCTGCTAGGTGAGGCACATCAGTCACCATGTTTTCTTACTGCCAAACCCTGTGATAGAGATTGGAATTTTGTTATGGTAACACAATAGCTCCTCACACCAGAGGCAAGTTTAATGTGGTAGTGCCAAACTGAATAATAGTAAGCTCAGCCCCATCTTTACAGTTCCTGCATTTAGAGATGACTGGCATTCAAGCAACAAACCAAACAAGCTGATATTTTTGTTTTATTCAATGCTGCAAACTTGGCTGGTTAGTATCTTAATTTGTGCAATCATAAAATTCCCTCTTCACTTTTTTTTTTTTAATCACACCGCTGCTTTGAAGTAATATACAAAGTGCAACAAAGGATTCCAGCCTCAAAAAAACATAACCAGAGAGTTAATTGGTGAGACAATGGACAAATTTTTCTCACTTACACAAGTGTATATCTGGAGTAGCTCAATGGACTCCAGCAGAGTTTCTCATGCAGAGGAGTATTGAATCAGGCCCACTACATCTACTTTTATCTCAGCCATTAGAGCCTTCTCTCTAGGGCTAGCCTATACCAGGCATTTTCACTAGTGTAGCTATAACAGTGTAACTGTCCCAGTGGAAGTCATACACCAGTGTGGTTTACTCCAGAAATCTCTCTTCCCCTCCCTTCTCCCACCCCCCCAAAAAAAGGCAACAACCCAAAACAGTGGAAGCTACTCACAAGACCACATTGCCTTGAGGGGGTGTTCTGACTTCTGTTAGCCACTAAATTATTATATCCGACACCTTTTAGAACAGTGCAAAAATTCATCGGTTATGAAAACAAAAATGTATTCCTTTAAGCTATCCTTATGTAATATGCACTTTCTAAAAAAAAATTAATCTGGTTGACACCAGAAGCTATATTTTCTTGCATAAAGCTAATGTTCTGAACACTTCTACACCAAACAGGTCTCCCTTGATATTTAGGCAACAAAACAATATAAAAATACATATTAGTGTAAATACATATTCTTGTAAAATCAGAGGGAGTGTATTTAATTATTAGAGGAACAGATTGGGAGTCAGGAGGCTTGAGTTCTATTCCCAGCGATGCTAGTTAAACTGTGTGACTTTAGACAATTTAATCTTTCTACCTCTCAACTTTCCCGTCTGAAAATGGGGATGAAATGACTCACCTAGGAGTTCAGAAAGACCAGGTGGGTGAGGTAATATCTTATATTGGATCAACTTCAGTTAGTGAGCGAGACTAGCTTTCAAGCTTACACAGAACTTTTCTCTAGGTCATGGAAATGTACTCAGAGTCTCACACCTAAATACAAGGTGGAATACATTGTTTAGGAGTTGTAAGGCTTAACTGACATTTGTAATTGACTGAGATCTTTAGATGAAAAATGCTATGGATGATGTGATCCAGTGGCTACTGTACTGCATTAAGAGTTAGGAGACCTACCTTCTATCCCAACTCTGCAACTGATCTGCAGTGTGACCTTGTGCAAGTCACTTTACCTCTCTGTGCTTATGTTTCCCCGGTACGCTTTGTTTGTCTTATCTATTTAGATGGTAAGCTCTTCAGAGGAAGAACTATTCTATGTACAATGCCTAGCATAATGGAACCCTGGTCTCAGATGCGGTCTCCAAGTGCTACTGTAATAACTAATAAAAATAAGTAATCTGAATTTAGCATTAAATATGAGAGATCTTTAAATACTCCCCTTGAAGATAGAGAAATTGTTGCACACTTTAAACTAGAATAAGGTAAATTAACTGAAACAGAGAAGACTTTTTTCATAAATATCCTTACAGAGTAGCAACCATCAGTATCTACATCAGTAGTAATCCAGCGCTTTTAAAAATGGTGCTACAAGACCCTTATTCAATGCAGTTTTCCATGTGGCTAAGCAGGCATGCGCACTGTGTCAGACTCCCCCTTCTCTAGCACTGCAAGACGTAGGAAGCTATTATTCCCAAATGAAGCATTTGGTTGCTGACATCAGATGCGGTAGAATCCTTTTGTTTGCCTGTGTCTCCTGCATTGCAATGTTTGTCTGAGTCACAAGCCTCGCCGTCTTTCTTCCTCTGCAACATAGCTCTCCCTGATTCATGGATTTTTAATTTTGACAATACCTGATTCTCATGATGGCACCTGAATATTTTTCCCCTCAGTATTGTATTATGCAAATTACATCTAAACACTATAATGATCCAGAAATCACTGTCACTCTTTTTCAGCATTTTAAATAAAGAAGGAGGTTTTGTGACTCACATTCAGCACTGAATTTTGTTTCAAAGCAAAGTCAATTTTAGGATGAATTACTAAATTAAAAATTATAGCTACTGACTCCCACAACTTGAATCTCCTATTTAGGCTGCTGGCTAGGTTTCCCCAGCAATCAAGTTAGCAAGTTCTGTGCTTCAAGGGTGTCAAGTAATACATACATACTCTCCTTGTGGTAAATATTTGTTTTTGTATTTAAACCTTATAAAATGCATCCAGATATTCTGGTAACCAGCAAACCCCCTCCCCGCCCCCCCATGTTCTTGCAATAATTAATATTTTGAATTGCCATTCAGTTAGTCAAGGTTTATTTTCTGTGAGAGAGACCAGATCTTTGCTGCATTGACAGTGGGTACATGTATGTTCTTCCCTTCGGTTTAGATTTTGGAGCTGCTAGTACACTGCTGTCTTTTAAGAAACACATTTCTCTTCTCTAAATTAAATTAGGACTACACACAAAACATGCCCTAGTGATTAGGATCACCATACTAAATCCTTTATTAGAAGAAAGACAGAACAGAGGCTGAAGACTATCCAGCCATATAGATTAGACCTCAAATGTTTCCCATTCACCAAGATTGGGTTTTATCCTGTACAACAATTCCTATGTCCTTCTGCTCCAGTATGCTGTCTCGGACCATGGCCAGTAACAAATGCTTCAGCTATTAGAAAGCTTTGATTGGTCTCCAACATGGACATCACAGTAGTTAAGGGCTAAAGCCCTGATTTAGCACAGCACTTAAACACATTCTTATCTTTAAGCAGGTGCTTCAGTTCCATTGACAGAGGCCCTTATCCTGCAGCTTGTTCCATATGGACAGACCACTGTATGGAGCCCTATTGAAGTTCAGCTGCACACAGAAGCGAATGCACGATCAAGACTTTGTCATCTGATGTACTGAATCGGATCCCATTGTTCCATGGAGCAAGTGTTTCTCTCTCTCTCTCTCTCTCTCTCTCTTGTGCTCAGACATACAAGTAGCAGCTATAATATTCTTCAACTAAAGAAGCTGAAGCCCCTGGTTGTAGAAAACATTTCTTAGTAAAGCCAAATTAGGTCATAAAAATAAACATTTTTAATGGCACTGCCATTATGTAAACTTGGATATTCTGGGTTTAATATTAAAGTAATTTGGGACACAGCAGTTTTGGTTTAAAATAGTCTCTCAGGCTCCCCTGGATGTTGAACCAATGTTTATAGTACAAACATTTTCATACGTAACACCTTTGTTGAAGTTTATCCTTTGTATCACTATTGTTTGTCCCCTTCTATCCGTGGCCGTTTTCGAGGGTTAATTTCAACTTCTGCTGGGGTCTGGCTTGGAGGTGGAGGATGCACATCCCGGAAGCCATGAGGCTGTAAGATACAAACAAACCCAACAACAGTAGTGGACCTGACTGTGATCTCAATTAAAGTGGTGAGAATCAAGAGTAACTCGAAGTTAATGGAGTGACACTGGTGCAACCCAACATCAGAATCAGGTCAGAAAAATGTCATTTATTTTAGAAAAGTTGTTTAAAGTGTTCCTAATCCAGGCTAAGATCAGAATTATAAGGAAGTTCTTCCACCTACAGGCCAACTAAAAGTAAAATGAGAAGAGAGAGCTTATAAAGATATTTTCCTATCCCCAATCAGGCCATCATTTTCCTTGTGTCACTAATCACCATTATGGCTATGGAGCACTGCTACTTTGTAAATTAACTTACACTGCCTATTGAACGCCAAATCCTTTGCTTCTTACTCAAGCAAAACTCCCTCAAAAGTGAGAGACAAGCCCTGAAGGATTCAGTGCTAGAATCACACTTGCACTCAAAAACGGGAACTTTTAAACCCCAGGACAAAAGTTGGGGTTTTTTTAAATCTGAAAATTGCAAGACACCACATTGTTACAGAAAAGCATGTCTGAATCGGTCTTATCAAATTGCTCAGATCATCACTGCAGGAACAAGAGCGCTTGTGGCCAACAACTGTGATTTATGGGGCATGCTGGGATGTACCTCATCTGCCAAAACCCAAATGTGGGTTAGAATGTGGAAGTGACCAAAGACAGACACAGGAAAAAAAATTGAGATCTTATAGTGAGGATTAATTTGTTTAGCATCAGTGGCAGTTGCTTTAGAATTAGCTCATGGTTCAGAATTTCTGGATTTAAAAAGTTTACAAATAATAAAGGTCCAGAAAATGAATTTTGTTAAGTGTGTGTCCTATTTCAGACACATGTATGTGAGGAAAAGGGATATTATACACTATGACGTGGGAGGCCTGGATTTGGCTCTCTATCCTCCTGTCTCCAGACTGACAATGCTATGCAGGAAGCATCTCATGCTGATCTCTCCAGATAGTTAAGGGTCAGTGCTGACTCTCTCACAGTTGTTCTCTGATGGAGGGATTGTGACTACAATACAGGGCCTTGGAGAAGGAAAGGGGCTAATCAGGAGAAAAAATTGCTGCCAGGATCCTGAATGCTCAGGGAGACACATGGAGAAGCAGAGAGCATTTCTGAAGAATTGACATTTCAGGTTGGTGCAGTGTGAAAAATCAGGTAGAATTACTATCAAGTATGTGACTTTTATAAAAGGCCAGTGGGTCCTATGCGCAAGACCAATTCAATCCATGAAACAAAGCCAGTAAAAAGGTTTTGACTGAACTCCAATCTCTATAGATTCTTGTGTATTTCTAAATGTCTCACCTCATACAGTTTACTGGGACTTTATTTTTTAAAAATAAAATTAAAAAGGAACAAATAATAAGAGATCCCACAAGGGCAGAACTTGTACCATCCCATCCATCTGCTATTTTAAGCATCTCAAGTGTTCTTCTAAACTGTATAATGGGGAATCTTAAAGTTTAGTGTTTCACTGCTGCTTGCATCTAATCTCTGCCATTTACCCTCCGCATAAAGATTGACCTATAGCCAAGAATTCATTTAGTCTAACACACTAGGCTCCTAGGTGAAGCATTCCACTAGTTATGTAAGCAGTGGCATGACAAAGTATGAAGTGCTTGGATACCTTGTGCATGTGCTGAAGGCACTTGGCTTTCAGCCTCGTGCTTTTCAGTCATCAGAGAAGAGCTATCATTCTTGTATAGCTTCATGAAGTATGCTCGTACTTTTAGACAGAGATAATGTGGCCCCACTGAGTTATTCTTTAATTTATCTCTATTTTACAGACAGGAGAATCACTAAGGATAGTTAACGTTATAAACCAGTTAAAAGGGAGTCCTGGAGACCTGAAGCTCTTGTGTTCATAGAACTTAAACAATCACTGGTCACTCAAAATTACAGATTTTGTGTCAGTCTCCCATTGCTAAATTACAAAGTGACAAAATCTGGGAAAGTTAAGTGAAATGTCATGCTGAAATTCATAACACTTAGCACTTAATGCTGAACATGTAAAGCACACTAATTAATGAATCCTCAAAACCCCTCTGCGACAGCTAAGTATTATCCCCATTTTACAAGTGGAAAAACTGTGGGACAGAGATGTGAACTGACTTGCCAATAACCTGGAGGGGTGTCATTGTCCAGATCAGAACCAGGAGTCCCTAGTTACTAGCCTGTGCCTCAGACCACACCCTTTTGCCTGTCTGTTTACAGGCATGGAAGTGCCTATAACAGCGTTTCTCAACGACCAGTCTGTGGACCGGCACTGATCCCTGAGATCTCACTGACACGATTTAAGGAAGGCAGCAAGACGGTCCCTGGTATCAAAAAGGTTGAGAAACTGTGGCCTATAAGACCAGCTTTTTGTATCTTGGTGTAGATATGTTCGATCATATATTTTGCAGCATTGAATGTCTAACTACTAAGATGATATTTAAGAATAGGTACATAGGATGTCGACCACCAAACCTGAATTTAATGGAAGAATTAGATACAGAATTTATCACTCATGGAATTTATCTATCCTTTGAAATCTATGCTGAAGAAGTTCAACAAGACTAAAGGACAAACCTGGATAATCTAAAATTTCAACCAATCTTTGATAACCGTGCACTCAAGAGAGCCACATTTTCAGATTGTATGGAGGGATGGAGTGGAATTGGTTTATTTTACAAAATAAATCTAACAGGAAAAGGCACCTAGAAATATGACTAGAGGATTAAGATATGTTTTAAATGACATTTTTTTTCTCCCAAGGTTTGTAAATGAAATGAACAAAATCTTTGATTTCTGTTCACTATGAAAACCTCAGATATTATGGACACCATTAAAAATCTGCAAGAAATGCTATGGCAACATGTTACCATGAGCACCTGTGACAAACAATTATTACATGTAGCTACCTAAATGATAACTGAAGAGATGAGTTTGGAGTTCATTTAATCTGAACAGAAAGATAATAATATTACTTTGTACCTATATAGTGCTTTGGATCTGTACATCTACTAGCACTTCATAAAGGCGAATATCACAATATGTAATTTGTCACTCAGCATTGTATGAACGTGGCTATCTCCAGTATTGTCTTGCACTCAGTGTTCTAAAGGAACAAATTGTGCACTCAGAGCTGTAGACACACCTTCTGCAAGCTTCCTTTTGGATAAACCCCGCCTCCCATCACTGAATCTTCACCCCAAAATGAATACTAACTGTAATATGGAAAGGTATGGTCGACTCCTTCTGACTCGGTGATTTGTACAATGTTGCCAACCTGGTCAAACAAAACAGGTTTTGTTAGTATTAGCAAATATACCCTGCTAAAAGATTTAGCAATGTTTCACAGCGCAATATAAAGCAAACTTTAGGCTTTTAGGGTCAGATTTTCAAAAGAGCATCACATTCAACAGCTCCCATTTAGGTATCTAAAATAAAACAACTACATTTTCAAGAGTTTCAGCAGTGTTCTCAATGGGAATTCTGGGTGCACAGCACATTGTCTATTTAGATTGTGAACTCTTTAGGGCGGAGACTTGCTTCCTTACTCATATGTACATGAGGTGCTGTTGGCCCTACGCAGATAATAATGGAAGTGTTTCACTTCGGAAAGACATTGAGTACAATTCTACTCTACTCCATTAAGCAATAGATTTGGCCTTGAGAAACAGCTGACAGACAGGTTTAACTGTATCTAGTACGTTCCAACAAGCTGGGAAACAAGCAAGGAGTTTTTCCCCAGATGTTTCTCAGGTTTATACATAAAATGTAGTGGCTAGGGCATTGGATTAGGACACAGGAGACCTTTATTCTATTCCTAGCCATACCACTAACCTATGCAACTTTGGGCATATCGCTTACTCCTGTGCCTGTTTCCCTTCTCCACTCTTTGTCATTCTTGTCTATTTAGACTGTAAGCTCTCTGCGGCAGTAATTATCTCTGTACTGTGTTAGTACAGTGCCTAGCACAATGGAGCCCCAATCTTGGCTGGGGCCACTACGTACCACTGTAATACCAAAAAAATAACAACTAGAAAATATCTGAACAGCAAGAGATTTTGTCCCACCAGCCCTGTGAATGCATACCTCCCTAAAGCATATACGCTCCCTTGAGAAACATAAGGAAAAAGTTCTGCCTTGCAACAATTTGTCACCTTCCAAACTGTGATACCCTGCCAAGGATCCTGTTAATTATTTTTAGGGTTTTTTTTTGTTTTTCTCCCTTAGGTGCCATTCTATTAGAGAGCACGTAATTACAGCCTGAGGAAGAGTGCCACTTCATATTAGCTATATAGGGAATTCCTTAGAACATTTAAGTGTGGGTTGTACTTTACAAAATAGCCTAAATCTCAAGCAGCATAAGCCATGTTTTTATGGCACTCAGTTGGAGTTCTGCTAGCTGCCTCTGAGTCAACTGGGTCTGTTCTCACAGCAACAAACCCCACTGTAATTAAGCACTGAAATTTCCATTGCTGGCAGGGTGGAGAGAGAGGCAGGTATCATGTTTAACCAAAGCATAATGGACAAGGCAGGAAGACACTAACAGTCACATGAGCTCCACAATAACAGCTACAGAAACAAGGATTGTTAGCTATATCTGGATCATTTACAGATACAACAGAATTTGTTTATTGCTGTTTGTTGCATGTCTAAAATAGTCAATAGCACTCAAAACTGTAGCAGCTTTGCAGGTCACTCATAAGGAGAGTCATGCCATATATAAAGGTAAAGAAGAACATTGTTCTATGCATATTGACCTGCTTTCTCTATCTGCTAAATATACCTCAATCGTTCCAGTGGGTTCATGAAGGAGGCAGGCCTCACAGTCAAAATGTCACTGCAAACTTTATTTTCAGTGAGTGTTTATGATTAAGAACTTTTGTTCCATCTGGAGTCCACATGCTGATGCGGCTTCCCTCTTCCTAAGGGGCTTTTTGGCTGATCAGGGATGTCAAGTTAACTCCAAAACAAACAGCCTGGTGTAATCACTCCATGTCTCTCTCAAATGCAGAAAGAAGGAAAAAAAAAAAAAAAAAAAAATCACAGCTCTCTCTCCACAGTTTAAAAAAACAACAACAAAATCCCAACAGCTGGTCTAGTTTGTTCATTGTTTGCAGAGGATTAGGGAGTAGAAGGGAGGTTTTATGCTGCCATAGTTATATCTACACACTGATATTATGTGCAAGACAAAGTCAAGCAAGCAGATAACAGAAGTGGGCTAGGAATATATAGGAAGGAAGGAAAAAAGAAGTGGTGGCGGGGGAAGTCACACTGCAGACAGAAAGATAAAGTCGAACTGCTTCCTTGGGGGGGGGGGGGGGGGGGAGTCACCCTCTTTGTTTTGAGCCCTGAAGGTTCCCCTTCAATTTCCCACCATCTGTCATGAGGCAAACTAAAGGGAGCTCTTCAAAAAGGAAAGGGGTGCTTCAGTTTTTAGTACGGAGATCCTGCTTTGGGAGGCAGAATGGTCCAATGGATGGGGCCAGGGATTGGGAGGCAGAAGATCTTATTCTTAATTAGTTTTATTACTGTAATGCTGAGTTATGGACCAGGACCCCATTGTGCTAAGTCAGTGGTTCTCAAAGTGTGGGTCAGGACCCCAAAGTGGGTCACAAACCCATTTTAATGGGGTTGCCAGGGCTGGCGTTAGACTTGCTGGGGCCCAAGGCCAAAGCCCAAACCCCACCACCCGGGGCCAAAGCCTGAGCCGTACCACCCAGGCTTTGGCTTTGGCCCCCGCACCTGGGGCAGTGGGGCTTAGGTGGGCTCAGGCCTCAGTCCCCCTTCCTGGGGTCATGTAGTAATTTTTGTTGTCAGAAGGGGATCATAGTGCAATAAAGTTTGAGAACCCCTATGCTAACACACCGGCTTGCCCAAAATCACACAAAACTTCTTTGTGCGTCAGTTTCCCCACCTGCAAAGTTTGTCCTGTTTTTTTAAAAAATACAGGTACTCTACTCCTGTCGGCCCCCCCCACTGGCGTGATCCCACCCTGCTGGTGTCACACACCGCCCCCCACCATGCATTTCAGATAATATGACATCTGCCATGTGGCGTGATCTCACACATACCATGCGTGAGGTCAAAAGAGCTTAGAAGTGCAAGAACACTGTTTTCACCCCACTATCTTATTTAGTGAAGCTTTTTGAGGTGTATGGATGAAGAGAGCTGTAAATGCCAAGTACAGTTTTTTATTATCCACCAGTCTCCAAATTGCTCTTGAAGCTGATGCCACCAGACTGATATTTTGATGCTACATGACATCCTGTCAAAGACATAGTGTAGTGCTGCAGCATGCTAATCACATGGGGAGGGAGGAGTTTGTCAGAAAGGTGACCACCCTACTGGCAGGCTGACCTAGTAACCGTTGTAGTAGGGCCCTACCAGCCCAGAGAATGGGAGACCAAGACCTGAAATCAAACTCAGATCCCACTTGGCCGCTGGGTTCAACCTGAACTAGATTCTCAAATGGAAGATGCAGTAGGCACACTTTGTAAATTTACTAGCCTGTACTTTCACTTACCTCTGTTTGTTGTCCCAGTGGAAGATTAAACGGATGGTAGCAGCATGTCCCCAGCTTTCCCCTAAGAGAGATTAAAAAAAAAAAAATCCCACATGCTGCTTTATTGTCTCCTACAATGCATTAGCATCAATACATTTAAACAGCAAATAAAAAAAGTCATTCATCCACAAAGATGATTGAACACAAACAAAAGTGATATGACTCAATACCCCCAGAAATAAGGATTCCTTAATTATTTTACCAATTTGTAAGGTCAAGGAATAAAATCTACTCCCCTGGATTTTTGTGTGTGTGATTTTAAGATTGAAGAAATACCTTTATATTCAGAAAAAGGTTTTATATACATTTAGCAAGAGGACAGACACCAGTGATAGCATGAAAGTATGACTAAGAGGAGCCTTCCCATCTTTAGAGAAAAAAGTATAGTGGTTATATGGCTGCATCTAAATTTAAGGCAGTTATAATCTGGCTCTCAATTCTATTTGTAAACGCACAAACTTTGCTATTTTCCTCCCAAAATCTTGGATCATAAGAAGGGAATATTATGACCATTAAAGTGTTTAAGACTGTTATGCTAAATCCTCCATTTCTGAGAGCCCTCCTCTGACTTATTCAAGAAGTAGAGTAGAATGCTCAGAAACTTGAGAAATTGGGGCAATTGCCCCATTTCAAGGGAAGTAATCCCATTATTTCTGTTCACATCTAACTATGAGCTGAAGTGTGAATCAATTTATAGATAGTACTAGCAGATGTCTTTCTTTGTATGTTCCAGGAGACATTCTGTAGTCAGAAGATGGATTGGATTTTAAAGCAGTCATCCAGTTAAGTACTGCTAGCATACCCTATTCATCCAAACACAACCCCATAACTGCTGAGTTGAGTCAGTATATTTGTCGGTCTCTGACCTGTAACCAGTCCCATCCCATCACATCTTCATTACTGCACACAGAGGGGGGAAGCAATAGAACTCTGATAAAAGATCCTCAAATTAAATTGCTTAATACACCTAGGCCTTCAAGGCAACTTGCCAGGCCCCATTCCATCATGCTAAAGCAAGATTTAAGGTTGTGTTTCTTGGACATGGTTCTCAACTGGAGGTCAGAACATGAGTTTTACAAATGGGTGCAATTTCCATTTTAACAACATTTCCATGCACATTTAATTAAAAAAATGACAAAATGAGATGCTTCTGAGTTAAACTGGCTGCAGATTAATATTGGACCTAATGGATAAGTATACCACATAAAAATGTCTAGGGACACCCATCTTAGCTCTCAGCAGTAGGAAAGAAAGCAGCCCCCTTCCCAGAAAGCTCCTGACTTAATACCTTCCAGCATCTGGGTTTATTCATAATTTAGGGCTTCCCTTCCACTAGGAAACCGAACAACACTTTAGGGATTAAAGCTCTTGTGAACTCTTAAGAGAGATTTTTCTAGGGCCTACTAATCAATGAAACAACATTCAGTGGGGGAGACAGAAGACAGACAACCAGAGGCAGTAGGGCTGAAAATCGCTGACTTGGATACAAATAGATTAGATGCTAACAAGCCATCATTCTTTGGCTGTAATCAACATTTGAGGAACAAGTTTACTTTAGCCTCATTATGAGACCATTGCCATAGATGTACCATCTACACAGTGGTTCTCAACTAGGGGTACATGTATCCCTAGGGGTACGCAGATGTCTTCCAGAGGGTACATCAACTCATCTAAATATTTGCCGAGTTTTACAACAGGCTACATAAGAAGCACTAGCAAAGGCAGTACGAACTAAAATTTCATACAATTACTTGTTTATACTGCTCTAATATACTATACACTGAAATATAAGTACAATGTTTATATTCCAATTGATATATTATTATTATATGGTAACAATGAGAAAGTAAACAGTTTTTCAGTAACAGCATGCTGTGACACTTTCCTATTTTTACATCTGATTTTGTAAGCAAGTAGTTTTAAGTCAAACTCCCGAAAGGGGTACAGTACTCTGAAAAGGTTGAGAACCACTGATCTAGAGGGCCTTCAGATCACTCTCCTAATTCTCCAATGCAACACTTAAAATAGGTGGATCTCCAGAGTAAATACAAAATCAAATTGCACACAGCCTTGTGCCACTTCAGAATCCTCAGCCTCTGAGCTGCAGTTGCTTAACATTGAAATGTGGCTGAGCAGAGGTCCTTAGCCTGAATATTTCACCAGCTGAGGACAAACCTTCACTGTAGCAGGAGATGCAATTTAGTTTAACAAATCTATATAGCTGCACACATATTTTGGGCAGCGTCACATACAGTTTATGTCTTCTGCAATGGGGAGGCTATGTCAAAAAATCCTTAATTTCAAAACTGTGCACAAGACAGTTTGTGACACCTTGGGAATATCACCTAAATGGACTTCTTTCACATTCTTCACTGTCCTATGACCCAGTAAACAGAGCAGTTTTCCCAAACACTGGGTGTTAAACAAGGTTAAATCTATTAGCTTTAATTCATTTTGAAGCAAGAAAGGCTGCCAAAAATAATGAATACAGCTGAGAGCAGGAGGTAAAGACGACAAAGGGTCAGATACTGAAAGCAAGGTCTTTATCTGCATGCACAGTTCAAAATCCAATGTTGTCCAAGGAGATGCCTTGTATTTGTTCATTTTATCTTACTTCTGTGCCAAACGATTCAAGGGCTGAACATTCATTGGGAACATCTTTCCCTCCCGCCTCCCCCCCCCTCAAATAATCAAGACAATCATTACTTGATTCACAGAAGGTGAAGCTGTATGCAGAGAATGTTTCCCTGTTTAATTACAACATTAAATATATTTACAACATAAACCAAGAAAGAGGAAATTTAAAGCTTAATTAGGCCAAATCTCCATCCTTCAGGCAAACTGTTCCAGTCTGCCCTGCAAACACAGTAGACAGTCCCATACAAATTACTCTTGTGTATCTTTACTGTGCTTATAGGATAAATCAAAGCAGAGTGCCCCACACAGAATCTCCCCACCTCTTCATGATTACACAATGACAGGTTATCTGATAGTTCCAATGCGTGCACCAAATCTGAAACACTTTTGGAAACTATTAATGAGTACAGTTTCAAAGGTTTACTTTGCCACTGTGTTTGAATATATTTAGGGGTGTGGATGGGAAGTTCTCAGGCAATTGTAGGGGAAGAAAATGAAAGCATGGTGGGGCCATTACCCCTTATGTCTTTGTGGGACATGCTGCAAGACATTAGCTTCAGATTCTGGAAACTAGCTACTGTACCCATTTAATAAAGCAGCGAATCTATACTATTTTCCCTCAAGAAGCAATTCAGTCAAATTTAGGAGTCCTAACAAAGGCTCAAACTAGTAACATTCCCAATCTGCAACTTAAAAGGTTACAAAACATCGCTTTCAAAACAGAATTGTTAAAAATTAAATCCTTTTTTAGGCTGGGATCTCAGATGCCATATTTGATTGTAGGATTAGTTTTAATAGCAGCAACTGAGGCCTGTAGTGAAAACAATATAGCTTGTTGTATTTCAGGTCTCTCCATCAGCAGCACTAAGTCATCACAGGTTCAGGTAATTTTACTGCCAATACTCAGCATTTTCCTGCAGCCACAGAAATTACAGCCAACATTTTCAGGTTTTTGTTCACGAAAAACAAACATTCAAAGGATAATATCATTTTCAACTTGCTGGCTAAACACCTACCTAAAGCAGGTACCAACATGGACTGACTTTGTCCAATCCTTGTTGTCATTTGATTTGTCAAAACTACCTAAAGGGGAATGGGGGCGGGGGGGAAGAGAGAAGGAAAAAATAAAAATACAGGGAAACTGTCATGTAAGAAAAGAAAAAAAAAAATGATTTTCCAAGTCTGCATCAAGAAAAGCTATATTAATAATCTAATGCTGCCATTATTACTCAAGCAAGACTCCCACTGACTGCAATGGGACTTTTGCACAGTAAAGAGAGGCTGGGAACATTTACGGTATCATTATCCAGAGCAGATTAGTAGAACTCTGCAAAAATATTTTCAGTCTGCTAAGGAGAGGGGGGTTGCTCTCATTCAGGACTGTAGCTCTAAAGCTAAACCTTCTCATCCTAGATGCTCAAACATCTTACAAGCTAGTACGTTACACAGACATCTAAACAGTAGTTAACACAAATTCTATTATTCACATACATAGGCCCTCTGGCAAAGGGGTAGACATCATCCAATGTGCCATAAATGTACACAGTGATGTACAAAGTGAGCATGTGCTCTGCAATTAGCAGAATCCCTGCAGCTTCTAGTCTAAAAATGCGCAAGTAGGTACAATACAAAGCAATACGCAAGAGAACAGACAGAGTGGGGGAGTGTTTTTACAGCATGAATCTTCGTAGGCGGCTCACAGACAGTCTAGATTAGATTCCTGGTAGAATGGAGGTAGTGGTGGGGAAGAGATAAAAAAGGAGCAAGAGAGGTAACAGCTGACTTGGTACACTAGATTTGGTAATTTTGCAGATTTTCTTCATTGTAATATTCATTTCAGTTTACTGGGGAAAAAAAAAAACAAAAACACAGCACCTATCCCAAACCCAAGGTCTTTCAGTGTTTGGTTTTATTACTGCTGTACAATTCTTGCCTAACTAGTTAATTCATTAGACGATTTCCTATACATTGTGATTTATCATTTCATATCAAGGAAAGAGACCTATATGATGAAAGCTATTCTCTTTCAAGTTCACAAGACAACTAATGTATGGACTGGATGGGAATAAAGAGAAATGTGTACAAAATACAGTTACAGAATACATATATCCCCTGGTACCTACACATGAAGGAAAGCCCTTCATAATTCATGTGTGTGGCTTACTGTCACCAGCAGGCACACATGTATTACACTGGCAGAATGCAGTTATGCGGTTTTCCTCCCTGTAGTTATCTAAGGAAACACGGGGGAGGATTTATTTTTAGCAGTACAGACAAAAGCCAATTGCATGACAGCAGTCTGGATGACAGGGAATCAAGTCACCTGGCAATTGTGTGGACAAGCACCATTTTGAGACTGTGGAAGCTTTAATTCCTGAACAATGCTTCTCTGTGTTGTAAGATCTCAAAAAACACCCCTATATTTAGCTGTAGCTCCTGAGTGCCATCTGCTGGCTAGTTGGCTGCACATTTGCAGACTTTCATACTGGGGTAAATGATGCAGAAACAATTTACAGGCAGGAAACTATGGGTTTCCATGGATGCCAGAGCAATGAGCCAAACCACAGCAAAGAAAGTGGTTTTCCTCCCTTGATGTGGTCCTTTCATGAAAACAGTAGTTATTTCTAAACTAACAGACCCAATCTAAGACAATTTAAGGATTCCTAGTTTATTTAAATGTGTGCACACATGTGGGGAGAAGAAGCTGAAGACACAAGCTCTAGCTCTCCTTTTTCTAGATGTTTTTAATAAGAGAAGCTACCAGTGACAAAAGGCCAGTTCAACTGGGCAGAATTAAACATCTGTGAAAAGAACTTCACTTTAAGTGGTGTTTCACTGTAACATAAAACAGATGCCATGGGAAAACATTCCCTCTTGACCTTACTGATGATGGTGGTAGACTCTCTTCTGCACCCACTCCATCTCTACAAGGCATATGCACCTCTTCGGTCCCCTCAGATGGAGAGGGCGTGGTCAACTTTGTGTGTCTTTGCCCCTTCCTTCCACAGGTTAGTAGCAATTTCTCTTCTACTGTTCAGCCAGAGCAGAGGAGAGGGGAGATGATAATCCCCGCGGAAAGACAGTAATAGTCCTCTCACTAGCAAGCACAGTGAAAACCAGTTGTAGCAAAGTGAAACTTCACTGTAAGCAGAGAGCATAAGAAAGGAAAGTCCACTGAAACACCATGGAACTTCCACTCCACTACCAGCGGGTTTTATTGTATCTGCTATCATATTTAAAATTCCTACCCCAACCAAGAGGCACGAAGAAAGAAAGTATAAAATAATATAGGCTTCTACAGATTGGTATTTGATCACTTAACTAAGTAGATTCATAAGATACTTGTCAGGTCAATTTTACTTGTGTAGCCAAGTCCAAGAGAAAGACTATCTAATTGTCCACCCTTTGCTTCGTGTCCTTGCCAATAAGCAGAATCTGCTGTAGAAATCTCTCAGATGCCAGCAAAAAGTTGCCATTATCCAGTTGTTGCTAATTAGCGGAAGGCAGCTTTGCAGGGCTGCAGTCAGGGAAGGCACCACTGGAATGTGTTTTCCCTGACTGCAGCCCCACAAACATGACTGCGGGCAGAGCAGCAGTGGGGAGGGGAGCTGCAGCCCAGATACTGGGGCTTTCTATGGTGTGTGGAGATGCTAGGGGCTCAAGGAGCTCCAGGGTGCTCTTTCTGCCCTCTCTGGTGCTTGGGGCTCAGCATGTCCCAGCACTTCCTTCGCTGGGAGCAGCCCCCCAGCAGGGCACAGCTCAGGGAGAGGTACTGTGCAGCTATGCCATCTGGGCTGCAGCCCTCCCCACCCTGTTATTGCTCTGCCCACAACCTCCCCTCCCAGCCCAGAGCTCCTGTGCGGGTTCTTTGCACAGGATAGGTTAGCAGAGCTGCAGCCCCACAAGGAAGCTCTAGGACATGCTGAGCACTGGCCGCAGGCAGATTTGCAGGGTTGCAGCCAGGGAAAGCATGAACCAGCACAGCCTTCCCTGGCTGCAGCCTCACAAACTTGCCTGCAGCTGGGGGCTTTCTTCCAAAAAACCATGATGAATAAGCGGTATACCACTGCTAATATCCAATTCCATTAATATTAAAGTTAATGGTACAGGATTGGTTTCCAGCAAAATGTTGCTATTAACAGGTGGTTGTTAATATCCAGCTACTGTATCTGCTAACAGGCAAACACAAGTTTCAGTTGCGTGCCTGCAGTTTTATTTTGCTGTTTTCAGGCCTAGATAACCGCATTAGTAGAGTCCTGTTGTGTACTTTGCATATTGTAAAACTGCATCTCCTTTGACGCAACTCACACCCAAACTCACAGCTAATTTATGACCATTTGCTATGCTGATCAACTGTTGTGCTAAGCCATTCAGAAGCCGCGTTCGCAGTGAGAGGTCCTCAAAGTCATGCCGAAAAGGAAAGGCAATTCCATCCACAATAACCAATCGGACCTAAACATAGAAAGCAAAAAAAAAAAAAAAAAAAAAAAAAAAAAAAAAAAAAAAAAAAAAAAAAAAAAAAAAAAAAAAAAAAAAAAAAAAAAAAAAAAAAAAAAAAAAAAAAAAAAAAAAAAAAAAAAAAAAAAAAAAAAAAAAAAAAAAANAAAAAAAAAAAAAAAAAAAAAAAAAAAAAAAAAAAAAAAAAAAAAAATGGTGTTAAGCTTGTATTCTATAAACTAGTGATGACATCCAACAGAATATTTCAAGTGTATCAGAATCTATTTCATATAAAATAATTAAAATCTTCTATTTGCTATCTATATGTGTCCAATAACTAATAATACACTAAGATAAAAAGCTGGACAACATTAGTGGTTGAGAATGGAAACAGGAGAAGAGAAAGTTAAGCATCAGTTACTACTTTTCAGCCTCCTCAACTTTAATTCCTATTATTTTAATTTCAACCTCACAAAAGAACAGGATGAACTTCACTGTTAAGGTAACTGAGGCTGTAAGCAGAGCTCAAGCTTGGAAACATGGATTTTAACAGAAATTTACAGATATACCAGGCACTGCGCTATGGAGTTCAGTGTCTGTCTCCCCTGTAGATGTTTGCTTTGCTGAACAGTTTCTTTTGGAGCATTCATTAGCTAAAACTAGAATACAAACACTGCTATAGGCTCATCACCATCCATAGCAGATGAGGATTTTGATTTATTCCAGCTTCATTTGCAATAGCTGTTATGATGGCCAAAACTGCTTCAAGTATAGGAGGGAGACCTGGTAGTCTTGTATTGTTCAAGTGCCTGGTTGCTAAAACAGCAGAATCATGGGATTCTGCAAGTTCTTGCATTACTGGGCAAGGCAACAGCTTGAAAATTACAATGGGAAAACCTTGTTGTTGTACTATTGATTTAACACATCACTGGAAAATAGCTTTAGGGCTGGAACGTACAATCCTGCAGCAAATGTCACTTTGGGAAATGGCACTGGGAATCCGACAGGAAAGAAGAATTTGAAATGGGAGGTGGAGCTGAAATCATCAGAATTAAAACAAGACCCCCTTGCTTTCTCTCATTTTTCCCCAGGGATTCTCTTTCATAAGATTCTGTCTGGTGCCTCATATTTGGCTATAAAATTCACTCCTGCCCTTACAGGAATGAGCAAATCAGTTTAACAGTACAATAATTCAGTATACTAGAAAGGCAAATTGTATTACCGCATCTACATGCCTATCCGATTAATAGATACTGAGGTATGATGGTAACTTACCAGATTTCTTTCTATTGCATTTGTTACAAAATTAGCAGAATTGTGGGTTTAAGGCACTCAAAATAGACAATAACCTAATCTTGATAACAGTTGCCCTGTCCACACCACGGCTAACCCATTCAAGCTGAAGTTGTTTTAATTCCTATAAATCATAGTCTTCTCTGTAGTGTAGACAGTACCTATGGAGGTAACTTACACTGCTGCCCACCAAGGCTATCTAGAAAAAGGATCCATGTCATTCATAATATAAAATAAAGTTAGGAGCTGTTCTGGAGTTCCCAGGCTGTGTCTTAGCTCTGAGGCTGCTTGGAGGGATTGGGCCACTTTTAACACAAAATGTCACTGCAACTGTCTGTTAGGTCATGTATTAGACTGGAGAAGAAGTCACCAGAGAGTCTTGTAGCTCCCAACCATCAGAATATCAGATTCAAAGCCAAGCATCAATAATCTGCACAAATGGCACAACAGAATAGCAGCCCTTTGCCACTGTGCTAATGAGGCTGTGTGCTCTCCTGGGTAGCCAACACAACAAGGAACCTTTAGTACCTGGCAAAGAGAGGGCAATATCAGAGGCAAGTACAACTAAAACTAAAAAGTTCATCCAAAAAATGGAAAATTAAGTATTAGCTACAACCTGTATCCTGGATAACATTCCTTAACAATAGTCATTTGTACTCTGTTACACGGAGTCACAGAGCAGCTTGTTGGGGAGAGATTTGCCCTGAAGAATCTAAACATCTTGAAAGGAGATGGAGGAAATCTGCATTACAATATTGTTACACTCAGAACCTAGGCAACTTTTCAGCAGTTGTCCACTATACAATTAAGCTGCAGGCTCAAGTTGCTCATAGCAACAGAAAACGTATTGAGAGAGAGAAAAAAGAGTCAGCCTCTGGCTGCCATGATGCTGATAGGTTCTTTTGGTGATGGATGCTGTCCTTGGGGGAGAAAACTGGCACTGTGTCATCCTGGCATCATGTTGATGAAATGCAAACATGACCTAGAGATACATTTTCCAAGGGCACCTGTTGCACTAAGAAAATGTAGTATTTGTGGTGTGGTGCCTCAAGAGTCGTAGCATTAGGATGGAGATTAAGCAGGTTAAAAGGAAGGAAATTATTAGGAAGAGGAAATTGGTAGCAAGAACTGAGAGAGAAAGAAGCACAGATTTTTACATCTGAGGTTAGGCAGCAGTTAAATCTCAGTTCCCAGGCTCATGGTCTGCTTGGAAACTCAGATTGATCAACCTTTTCTCACACCAATGAACAAACCCTCATTGTCTTCAATACAACTCCAAATACGTAAGGTATATTTCAGCTAAGTCTGCAGTAACCCTTACCTTTGAATGCTCTGAAAGGAAGTCTGGGAGGAGGTAGACCTGTGCTAGCAGCTCTGTGTAGTCATGACAACGGAAGTAATAGATATGAGAAAGAATACTTTCAAGGGAGAAAGTCTCCAGGGATTTTTGAAAGTCTGGGGGGGGACAAAAAAAAAAAAAAAAATCTGTGCTCAACACATTATTACTCTCATCATTCCTCCAACCCCTGTCTCCAGCACCTAACAACAAAAACAACATTTGAAAATTTGTAAAAAAAAAGGAAAAGGGAGTTATCGGTCAACAATTAAAAGTGGAAGGAAATTTCCTTTCCATCTGTCTTGAAAGTGGGCAGCACAATCACCTTCTAGAAATTGTATCAGAAGCTGTCTCAGGATATGCACACACATTCACTGAAACCTCCAGAGAAGACTGATGCAAAAATAATAACCAAGTTTAAAAAAAAAAAAAAAAAAAAAAAACACAACAATTTTGTTCAGTAATATAACTGTCAAGCCAGCTGACCAAAATGACATTAGTCAAAATTAACCAGATAATATTTAATGTGTGGGTTCTAACTCATGTGATATAGGTGTCCGCTCAAATCTGTTAAACATCAACAAGTTCTTTGCTCAATGTGGTCCTAAATTCATATGCCAAGGCTGCTGGACCTGACACCTTGACAACTTGTCCTCCTAGCTATCTATATGTAAAATAAACCTTTTAAATGCAATACAACTTGCCTACATGTAATTAGTTTTGCACATACACCAGTATAAGAATGTTAGCCTACCATGCTGAAAGGAACACGGCTTGGTAATATACCTTCTTCCTGATGTGTTTCAGCAATAAGCCGGCAGTGCTGAACACAGGCAGCTGCAATGTCTACCACTCTGTCTACCATAAAGCTTCCCTCTGTATCAATGAAAACTGCTTCTCCAGCAAGCCCCCCAAAACATTCTGGAATCTGCACATCTACTGCCAGCTGCATACTGTCAGAAGAAACAAAAAGAGTTAAAGACAGAACGATAATTAAATAATAATATGTCATTATCTACAATCCTCCACTCCCAATTTATCTCTAAAGTGACAGTTAGTTCTGGTGAGGGGTAAACTGAGCAGGAGATATTACCAGTATCAAGATATTTCTGTAATACACCATGGAATCTGGGGTTGCAGCCATAACAACAAGAATAAAGGACTTTGGCCATAGTTACAATCAGTATTATTAAATCCCTAGTTGCACAGAGGTAATATACAAATAAAATACCATAACTGGGTTTTCCCAACACCTGGTGCTCCACAGATCTCCGTGATTTTTGTTAGTTGCACACCACCTCCCAGAATATCATCTAAAGCTGAACAAAAGGTGATGATGAAGCCTTGCGCCTGTTCTTCTGCCAAGAGTTCTAGTGCTGTGCACTTCCCAACAGCTTCCGGATCACCAGCAGTCTTTGTTGCATTACTGTGACATTCTCTTCTTACAATTTGCAAGGTTTCTAGTGCCTCCTCTTTAGAGATTCCAATTTCTGGAGGGGGGAAAAAAAAAAAAAAAAAAAAGCATGGGACAGTTTATTTTTACAAACAACAGGTCCCAGTATAAATAGAGAAGACCACTTCTGCTGGATTTATAGGCTCTGCAATTAGACCAGTTAAAAAGACTTCCCAAAAAGTATTAATATTTTTGGAGTAATGATGGAAACAGACTACTCATGCTGACCTATTTGTCTCCATCTTTGGAATAAAAACTAGTGGCCTGATTTTTAGAAGTACCAAGAACTCACAACTCCCACTGAAGTCAATGGAAGCTGCAGGCACTCAGCCCCTCTGAAAAAAATCAGATAATAAATTTCTTCTTCCAATCACTTAACACCAGCTTTCTTTAATATTCATTCTCTTTTGGTGATGACAGGATTTTTTTTCAGAAGATAAAGGTTCATATAACGGCCAGAAAAGCAGCTGACTACCGGTTTCTATCCCACTAGAAGCTCATCATACCAACATGACACCACTAATAAGATCCATAGGAGCTGAACCAAACACAAAGAAAGTGACTCCAACAGCAATTAATGTGGTTTGTTCAAGTTCAGGTGGGAGTGTGCATGCCAAAGAAGGGACCTCCAAATGAGAGACCAGAAGTGACCTATGTCATAGATTTGGATGGGACTTGGGAAGACAAATTTCCTGTTGTCATATCATCAGGGACTAATGTAGTCAATTACTGCTCACTTGAAAAACACATCTTCTGGTTAATGGCTTCAGAATCACAGGTAATGAAGTAGTTTTAACTAAATTACAGTGACACCTAGTGGTCATAAGCAGCAAATTAACACAGAAGCATATTCAAGGGCCTAAGACCTATTTCAAATCCAAGTGAAGTTATACACAGTAATGGAACAATGCAAGATACATTATATATATTTATCAGAAATATCAAACTGCCCACCAACTAACAGATATATTTATTTCACTTTGATCTGAGAAATGAGAAAAGATAAAAGCTGAGATACCATATTTCATACATTTATCTTAGTGGATTGGAAGATCTATTCTAGTTCCTTTGTAACCAATTTCACACCCCTTTACTTGGTTTAGAACCTGAGATGTATGGGGGTAACCTGTTACAGTTCTCCTTTCTCAGTGTCTCATTTCCATTTAGTTCTCAGCAAAAGTAGGATCCTCTGTCAAAGAGTCAGATCCTTTTTACTGAGATACAGTATAGGTAAAAATAATTAAACATGGGAAAACGTTTTCCTTTCACTTCTTCAGACTTGCATGAAGACTGGATGAGATAAGACCCTTCTCTCAAAGAGTCCAACCACAGTACTTGAGCACTGCTGAAGTTAAGTACTTTATACACATGAACTAATTAATTCAACTAGTCAGTTGTTAAAACCCCATTCTTACCAGCAAGGTGTTAGCCTGGTTTCCCATGTAGGCGGGGGAGCTCTGTTAATAATCAATGCTCAAAATCACAGTACAGACTGGGAGGAATTGGGGGAGGACATTGAAAGGAGCCCCAAGAAAAGCCCTAAGATAGGGAGGGGAGTGACGGAAGATGAAACCTGGGCTATGGTGTCTGGGGATGGAACAATGAGGGGAATCCCAGCCTATGGTACCTAAGAGAGAACGCTCCCAAGACTAGAAAAGTGGGGAGGTCCCTGTCTAGAGGGGTGCTTGGGGTGGGGGTGGCTCAGGGTGGCACCTGGCCTGTAGAGAAGGGTCTTGGGGAGGAAGAGAATGTGCCTAGGTAGAGGATAAGGAACATAGGTGCTGGAACTAGGGGTGCTGCTGGATTGAAGTGGTTTCCATTATGTACAGGGTTTACAATTTGGCTCTCAGTATAAAAACTGAAACTCATTATAAAAACTGTTCCAGCACCCCAGTAAGGAAGGGGTCTTGGGGAGAGAACGACGGCCAGGGAGTGAGGTTCGGTGGGGCGTAGATGGGGCTTTAGAAGAAGTTACAGAGTGGGTAGACGGTCCGGGTCCGCTGGGAAGGGGCAGTCGGTGCGTGTGCAGGCCTGGCCTGGGAAAGAGGAGGGGCAGAGGGGGTGCGAAGGGGGAAAGCGCCGCCGCTGGGCTAGAGCCTAGCAATTGAGACGCGGGGTCGGGGCCTTGGCGGGGGATAAACCAGACCCCTCCCCCGCTGGGTCCCAGTCCGGTACCTTTGCTGAGCTCGCAGGGCCCGATCTCCAGCAGCTCCTGGGCCGTCTGGAACCCGGCTCCGATGAGCTTAGCCCTGAGGCCTGGGGCTAGGGGAAAGCTGCCCACATCCCGCTGCATGGTCCCCAGGCTGGGCCCAAAGCCTCCAGAGCTCTAGGCCTGGGCTCCGCCCCGGCCCGCCCCCGCCCAGGCCAGTCCCCTCCCACCGACCCGGGATCCCGCCCTGTCTGCGGCCCTACAGCCTTTCCCTCTGCTCGGCCCCCGGCTAGCGACTCCGGCCGGGCAGCCCGGAGCTTCTACAGCCGGGGGAGGGCGCACGGTGCGAGCCAGGAGGCACTCAGCCTGCTGGCTCATACTGGCGCCCCCAGCCTGGGTGTATATAGCGGGTCCCAGGTCAGGTGCCAAGGTTAGGTTGGGCACCCCTGAAAGATGGGCAGCCTTAGGTGCTGCTTGCCCCCAGCCCTCTCCCCCCCCCCCCCCCCCCAGCTTTTGAGACATATCTCTTTCACCCAACCGGTGTTTGTGCTCTGTCCTTTTTAGATAATCATCTCTAGGGGCAAGGGCTGTCTTTGCAGCGCCTAGCAAATCATGGGCACCATTGTAATGAAAATAGTAATCATCTCTCTTTTGTAGCTGGATGTGCAGCAGTGCAGGAAAGAGGTGAGGTGAAGAGCTAAGTTCCTCAGCTCTGGTATAAGCAATGATCAACAAAAAGAACCCCAAACATGTTATTTTTTAAAAAACTATGATTTTTAAGACATTCTTAGAGTGGGTGGACTCATGGTATCACAATGCTTGGGGTTGGAAGTATTGCTTTAGTCACCTATCCTACTTGGACCTACATGTTGGGCCCTGGCACAGCACTCTTATCTACCTCAGATGTGTGTTTCAATCAGCAACAAAATTTGTAGCTGCTTCTGTGAGTGAGAGACTGGCATTTGTAATATTAGTCCAAACTCCATTGTGAGTCAGGGCACATATAGCTGAAAGAGAGACAAATCTTTGCTGGTATAGCAGATTTTAGAGCTTGCTTTATAATCTCTGTGCCCATAGGGCAAGGAAGTGTGATCAGAATACAAGATTTGACAGGCGAATTTTTTCTCCATTTAGTCCTTCATCTTCTAAGAGAGAGATAAGGATAGCCCAGGAATTGCAGGATTTGTCTGAGATATGAGACTACAGTCAAGCAGCTACTTTAATTTGGTTGTGTTTAATTGAGTATAATGTTACAGTTGCCCTCACAGGCTGGGAAGTCCATTTGATCAGGCAGACATTTTAATTTAACCCCGCCATGACTATTGTGAACAGCCAATTACACAGTGGGGACTTGAGGTGACATATCTCCTGGGATCAGGGGTCACAATGGAAAATAAAAGTAGTGGTATGAGAAACCTCTCCTCAGAATAATATCCCAGTCTCGACCCACAGCCCTAATTGAGCTAATTGTTCCTGCTGAAATCTCAACAATGTAGACGTGTAAATTACCATAGGCTTAAAAGTTAACAGCCCCACTGAGATTAATGAGAGCAGCTCATATTTCTTGGTTATTTTTGTATCTCTGCATTCTGATGCAGGCAGTGCTGCATGGTGGGGGGGTACATTTATATAATTATATTTGCAAGCTGGAAGACTAGGAACTTAGTCGGTAGTTCTGCAAACTGATTCCCGAGGCTCCGCTTAATACTTGTATTTCAAAAATGAAAGACCCAGTTTGAAAAATCATGACGCTGCCAGAGAAATGTGGCTAAAATGTACTGCCGCGCCCCACCTCGCTTGGCCCCCCGTTTTGTGCACAGATCATTGTATGTTGTACGTTTCCTGTACACTCGGCATCCTCTTACATGCACGAGGGAAACTTGGCAAGGCGTTCAATGCCTGGTGTCCACCGACCGGGCTAATTACAGCCACCGCTGGCAGGTGGAGGTGGCGTCGTGTTGCCAGACGGGGTGGCTCGTTGTATGTAGTCGGTGCATGTGGCCGCGTGTTGTAGGCATGATGTGCACGTGGCAGAAGTTTGGGTGCATGGCGTAGCCTGTAGCGAGCCTCCGACTGCTCCACTGCCCATCTCGGGGCAGGTTAGTCTCCGCAGAAGAGTGGTCTGGACAAACCGCAGATGAAAGCCCGTGCTGCCCCGCTTCGCACTTCATGACAGGGAGTTGTGGCCCAGAGGAGCCTCCATACCTCCCCCCAACACCCCGCCCTCGGGCAGCTCCTTGGACCCGTGGAGCTTCCACCCCTCAGGAACTGTGTCCTGTGGGGGCCACCGTCCCTCGCCAGTAACGGTCGCCTCCCTCGACGGTTGGCCAGGGCTCCGCCGCCACGAGCTGCCAGGTAGGGACCGAGGTATTTGGGGGGAGGGGGCGGATTGAGAGGGGGTCGGGATGGAGGAGCGAGGCGAAGAGCGGCCTGTAGCGGTCAACGGTTGTGCGGGGGGGGCGTGCCGGGTGTTTGTGGACCTGAAGCCGTGTAGTAGGGCTGAGGGAGACAGGGCTGAGTGCGGGCCCACGTGGTGCGGGGTGGGGTGCGGGGTGGTGGGGTGTAGGGTGAGGGTGCTGAGTGCGGGGCGCTCGAGGTGGAGGGGTGTAGGGCGGGAGTGCTGGGTGTGGGGCCCACGTGGTGGTGGTGTGTAGGGTGAGGGTGCTGAGTGCGGGGCGCACGGGTATGGAGGTGTAGGGTGGGGGTGCTGGATGCGTGGGGGTGGGGTGTAGGGCGGGGGTGCTGAATGCGGGGCGCACAGGGTATTGTGGTGTAGGGTGAGGGTGCTGAGTGCGGGGCGGTCGAGGTGTAGGGCGAGAGTGCTGAGTGCGGGCATGTGGGGGTGTAGGGCGGGGGTGCAGCATGAGGGTGCTGAGTGCGGGGCGCACGGGGTATTGAGGTGTAGGATGGGGGTGCTGAGTGCGGGGCACGCGGGGTGGTGGGGTGTAGGGCGGGAGTGCGGGGCGTGTGGGGGGTGTAGGGCAGAGTGCTGAGTGCGGGGAACGCGGGGTGGGGGGGTGTAGGGCGGGAGTGTTGAGTGCGGGGTGGTGGCGTGTAGGGCGGGAGTGT